>NC_143489.1:22983082-23283082 GCF_027475165.1 Benincasa hispida | reverse complement strand
ATGTTCGGACGTGGGTAGCGGGTAGCGTAAGTTATGGTAACCGATGGGTTAAAAATGAAAAAAAGTTTTCATTTTGGATTGTGCATTCAATATTTCTTCGACCGCCCAAAAGAATTCGTAAAACGATCGCCCAAAAGCCTATGCGATAGCTGCTTCTCCGTCTAAACGATCGTCTACCTCACGATTTATCTAAATGATCGTGTACGTTTTTCCTAAACGATCGTTCAGATTTTCCTACACGATTGCGTTGCTCCTCTATGCGATAAGCACTTCTGCTATACGATAGCACTGTTTTATCTCCCACTTGCTTATCGTCTACACGACTCGTTGTTCTCTGTCTTCTACCAAATTCACCAAAGCCCACCCTTTGGGTTTTCACTTCGAGAATACCTGAGGCTCATTAGTGGTGGTGTCATCTCCGCTGCAGCGTTCGTGTTCGTATTGATCGTGCTGTTGCAGTCGACGTTCCTGCCGGGTGTTGGTAGATCTGTTGGAGGGATCTGCTGTGATGAATAAAATTTGTAATCTTTATCTAACTAACTAATGCGTTGCTTATGAATGATTCAAGCTCTTTGAGATAAAGATATTGTGATACTACGTTCTAAATGTATGCGTTGATGATGATATGCTGCATAGTATGCGTTCGTGTAGTGCTGTCACAAGTTTTCTTGCGCCGGAACCAAGTATAATTCCAACGCAATTTTCTCAGATTGACCTAAGGTCGAACACAGGGATTGTTATTGTTAATGCGATATAAATGTGGTATATGCGACCGGTTAAAATAAAGAATAATGAATTGGGTGTGTAGAAAAATAATTTGCGATGAAAAGTAAATTGCGTTAAAGAATAAAATGTGATGGTAAATAAAGTGTGATAAAGTAAAGTGCTGTAAAATAAATTACGGTGATAAAATAAATGACTAAATTATTAATGATACAGGTTGAGAATTGGCTGTGAAGTGTTGCAAAAGAATCTAATGTATGCGGTGGCAAGTCCTTTGAATGAATCAGAAAGAGAATGGGTTGGGGGAAAGGACATCGCAAGTTCGTCAATCTTGCTGAGGACGCAACTAAGGTTCCACTTTCCCTTGACTTACACGTTTTAGTGATCGGCCGCGTTCCTATATGTCTATGGTGAAATAGGGATGAACGTGATGAATGCAAGGTTGTTTCCATCTCTGGAAATACTTCTCGCTTTAGTTAATGCATTCTTTTAATCTTCTTTTGATAGGCGGAATAACATCTTCACTTCTACTCTCACAGGTGAAGATGTCGTTGAGCATGCTTTAGCTAAACTAAGCCAATTTCCTTAACAAGGATTAACTCACTCGTTTAATCCTTCCCCTTTACCCAGGGGATTAATGACACATGATGAAGAAAATGGATGATGAATGTGTGGAAAACAACAGAGAGATGATAATGATTATGATAATGATATTAAAATCTAAAGATTAGCGTTTGATACAAATCGTGAATGAAAGATTAAAGATAGATGAACACAGTAGATGAATTGGAAAATAAGAACAAATACGGAAAGAGTGTCAATGTCTTGACACAGATCCCGATTGAAGATGTTATGCTTGCCAGTTTGTGGATGAAATAGAGTGGAAAACTTCCCTCTCAGGCTTGCTTTCCAGGTAGAAGTGATCTTTTGCACAGAGCTTCTTCTTCAGCAATGGAAATAATTTCGTGCTCGGAGACTTACCTTTCAGTCTTGTCCTGCCGTTCTCCCGGATTTTCTCTGGATTGTCTTTTCAGAACAACCTTCTTAACATTGAATTTGAGGAAGCTATTTATAGACCTTGGCTCTTTGTATTAGTGGTCCCACTTTGAAAATCATATAATTCCTGCCATATCGTAATGGAAATGTCTACTCTGCTCCACGATCAATTTGTCAGACTCGTACAACAGAAAAGTTGTACACTTGTTAGAGTTCCCTACGAATGTGTTGCTCTTCACATCTTCGATCGATCGCTGCATGCGGTGTAGTTGTTTTGATCTCTTATCGATTGCCACATGCGGTGGAAATGCGATGATCGCTTGAATCCATGATCGATCGTCGCATGCGTTGCAATTGCGTTGATCTTTTTCGTTCTTGATCGATTGTCGCATGCAGTGACCTATTTCCCGCAAAACAAAGACTTGGACATTCCATTTCGCCATCACAATGGGGTTAGCGGGTGTGTTCATGGCACTTTACGTATTTCTAAGCCAATTTCTATACTGTCGACGTAACTTTTCCTTCTTTTTGCCGCATAATCTAAATAAAACAGAATAAATAACTTGTATTTCTACAAGTTATCACGTTGCGTTGGGGTTCTAAAGTTCGAAGATAGTCTTCAACTGGTATGGAATCCTTTCCCTGTTATTTATTTTGTTCTGAGCATGTCGATAATTAGATTTATGTGCATAGCTGTATGTGTTGAATGTATATCATTTGTATTTCGGTCACGGTGAGATTGGAACGATCTGAACACGCTCATGGAACTCTCGGTATGAGATCCTTCACATTGATCCCTCTAATGAATAATACATCATAGTCCTACTATGAGTAAACTCTTCTCGGGCCAAGAGAAGGTGTGGCGTCATATTGTTCAAGCCCCAAAATCATCCCTTAAGAGAGCAATTTATCTATTTACCCCTGCTTCAGGGAAGGAGTGAATTTCGTCTTGTGTACCTGAGTTCCCAGCTCCCCAATCAAACGAATCTCTAAAGTGGTAGGTTTGAGTCGGCGATTTGGCCACTCGCACCCATGCAAATCAAAGGACCGCCCTCATAGTAGGAGTTCACAACTCACTAAGGATTAAGGTCATGTTACCTATGGTCATCCTAGTAAAATGAAAGTCTCTGTCATAAATGGCATTATATAACGAGACTAAATATTTCCTGGTCTGGTCTTATACAAACTCTTTTGTATAGAGCATCCCTACTCACATGTCTAATATACGAATGGTCAGGATCAGACCATTTATAGCACTTTACAACACTTGTAACACCTACAAAGCGGGCCACACTCGTAGCGTCACCAAGATAAGGTTTCCTCTTTTATCCATATACTATAGGCCATTTAGGTTATCACTTAAAGCACGATCCACTTGTATGTCTCCACAGACATGCTTAAGTTACAACGATAACCAAAGATCTTCGTTTCAATCCATAGATGGACCGATTCAGCTTGTAAACCATTTGCTCTTGACCTTGGGCTATAAATCCCTCGGGTTGTACCATATAAATGGTCTCCTCAAGATTGCCATTCAGAAAAGCAGTCTTGACATCCATTTGTCATATCTCATAGTCATAATATGAGGTAATAGATAGGAGGATGCGGATAGACTTAATCATGGCAACAGGCGAGAAAGTCTTCTCATAGTCAACTCCTTCTACCTGAGTATAACCCTTTGCCACAAGTCTAACCTTGAAGGTTTGCATCTTCCCATTAGCACCCTGTTTCCTCTTGTAGATCCATTTACAACCTATAGGTTTAACCCCATCAGGTTGATCTACAAGATCCTAAACTGAGTTGAAGTACATAGACTCCATCTCGAGATCCATGGCTTTGACCCATTCATCTCTGTCAACATCCTCCATTGCTTTCTTGTAATATAACGGATTTTTAACCTTGCCATCGACTACCAGCCAAGATTTTAGTTAAACCCAAATAGCAAATGGGTGGGTTCAAAACCCTTCCACTACGTCGAGGTTCCCTCAACTCTTGAGGTGGATTTAACCTACTAGATGAACTCACATCAACAATTCTTGTTGATGTAGCAGGATCTTCAACAACTCTTGTTGAAGTTTCAGTAGTTTCTTTGGAAAGTTCACTCAACATGACTTTACTTCTTGGACTGTGCTCCCTTATATAATCCTCCTCAAGAAATGTAGTGTTTGTCGACACAAACACCTTGTTATCCTTATAATCATAAAAGTAACCCCCTCGTGTCCCTTTGGGGTAGCCTACAAATAGGCACAGTCTCGAATGTGGTTCCAGTTTCTTAGGATTAGCCTCAAGCACACATGCTGGGAATCCCAGATGCGGAAGTGACGCAAACTAGCTTTACAACTGTTCCACAACTCCAAAGGTGTTCTGGCAACACCCTTGTAGGGAACATAGTTGAGGATGTAAGCTGCAGTTTCTACTGCAAAACCCCAAAACGAGTCTGATAAGGAAGCGTAACTCATCATCAACCAAACCATGTCCAACAGGGTTCTGTTTCTCCTCTCCAATACACCATTCTGCTAAGGTGTACCAGGTGCTGACAATTGGAAAACGATTCCATGTTCTATCAAATATTTCTGGAACTTAGAATCCAAAAACTCTCCACACCAATCAGATCGAAGTATTTTAATCCGTTTATCTAATGTGTTTTCAACTTCAGCATTGAACTCTTTGAACTTTTCAAAGGATTCTGACTTATGTTGCATTAAATAAACATACCCATACCTCGAATAATCATCAGTAAAAGTGATGAAATATTCCCAGCCTCCCCTAGCTCGCACATTCATCGAACCACAAAGGTCTGAATGCACTAACTCTAGAGGCTCTTTGGCTCTATAACCTTTTCTAATGAAAGCTCTTTTAGTCATCTTGCCTTCAAGGCATGACTCGCACACAGGTAAAGAATTTTCTTCTAACTCGTTTAGAAATTCATTCTTCAAACTTTCAATCTTATTGAGATTGATGTGCCCTAAACGAAGGTGCCAAAGTTGGGCATTTTCCTTAGAAGAAACTTTAAGTAGTTTATTTTGAGTTACGATAGTTTTAAACATCTCTATGTTATGGAGGGAATTTGTTGCTAATGGCCTTAGCACATATAAATTGTTTTCTAGTTTAGCTGAACATATTTCAACACCATATATCATAATAAACACTTTATTAACTAAAAAGTTTATAGTGTATTTACATTCAAGCAACGAATTTACAAAAATCAAGTTCCTCTTTAACTCGAGAACAACATACACATCATTCAAAATGATAAATCTATTATGTAAATTCAACTAGAGGTCTCTCACTACCACAGTTGAGAGGACATACCCGGTGCCAACCCGCATTATCATCTCACCAGCCTCAAGCTGCCGCTAGGATCTAATCACTTGAAAAGAAGAACGTGAAGGAAATCAGAATCCTGATTTTTGTGAGCAGTGGAAGCAAGACTATTCCAAATTACAATCATGAATCAACAATACATTTACAGTCGACTTCAATACAAATGGTTTTGCAAATATACAGAGAAATTACAGCATGAACATCAAAAGTACAGAAGGAAAAACTGTACTAACAAAGGTACAACCACGAACATCAAAATACATTTAGAGTGCTCCGATGTGCACTCTAATCGATCAAAGCAACCACGAGCACCCGATCTACACGACCACAACACCGCACAAACATAGCACGAACTCTTCGTGCTCGTCCTCAACGATCTCCTCAGTCATGAACTCCTCCGCAACAACGAATGACCTCCGAAGCACCATGAACGGCCTCCGATAAACCTCGACAATGTCGAGTTGAGTCTGACACCACCAACAAGGCGACCTTTGTATTCTCGGTGTGAGAATCCAGAGGGTGGGCTCTGTTCGGACTTGGTTAAGGCAGATGAACGGTGGAAAGACAGATCGTGTACACGACTGGGCAAGTGGGAGAAGTCGGAGACCTATCATATAGGTCGATGCCCAATCGTTTAGATAAAACCATGCGATCGTCTAGCAAAAGCTATGCGATCGTTTAGCTCGACAGACTTTACACGATCGTTTACCTTGGGCCAGAGATTGTCTAGCAAAGTTATGCGATCGTTTAGGAAACACTGCACGATCGTTTAGCTAGCTTCTGCACGATCGTTTACCTAGCCCAACCGTCATTTAGTAAATCTGTATTTACTTGACGACTTCCTTGAGTTTCTTTTCGCTGGAGAGAAAACTCAAAACTTTTCAATCTTTTTGTAAAAAAAAAAACCTCTTTTTCAAAATAGGAAACCGATTTCCTTTTAAAACCTCATGGTTACCATGATCAATAACCACCCACTACATTTGGTTATTTAAAAGAAAAAGTATTAATTATCTAATAATTAATATTATTATAAACATAAATGATAACCAACTTATTGTACTATATTT
The DNA here is from genome assembly GCF_027475165.1 of Benincasa hispida. Classification (NCBI taxonomy): domain Eukaryota; kingdom Viridiplantae; phylum Streptophyta; class Magnoliopsida; order Cucurbitales; family Cucurbitaceae; genus Benincasa; species Benincasa hispida. The sequence goes on along the minus strand of NC_143489.1, from coordinate 23,276,972 downwards.
ATAACCTATAGTTTTAATATTTCATCTCATGAAACATATAAACCATAGTTCTTTTCCTATTCCATGGTACTTAATGTAAATCTCATTTACATCAATCCTCCACTAGATATATCTTATACATCAAACCGATTATATCATATATAATCAAAATACCTCTTGTCAATTTGAACATTTCAAATAAACACCAAGAACTTGATCCTTCAACATGAATCCAACCTACCAAGGGGACCTCATGGACCTGTAGATTCGAAGCTCCAATGGTACGTGAATAACTGACTAAACTCTTTAGTCACGGGATCCACCATCTGTTAACTGTCAAGCACTCCACTAAAGACTGATAGCTAAACTTTCCTCACTACAGATATATTATGTGTCCATCTTAACCAATGAGCAGTGCGACAACCCTTCATAGATCGCTCGTAAGTACAACTGGGCCAATAACCGTTATGCCCCTGTAGTTACATCTGTCTCCTTAAGTACCGCTAATCCCTCTAATGAACATAAATCATAGTCCTACTATGACTGAGTCTTCTTTTACAAAGAGAAGTTGTGGCCACTATGTTCAAGCCCCGGAATCAGCCCTTAAGGGAGCAATCTCTCTACTTATCCCTGCTTCGGGAAAGGAGTGAATTCCATATTGTGGATTGAGTTCCCAGCTCCCAGAAAAGACAAGTCCCTAAAAAGGTAGGCATGTTGAGTTGGCAATTTGGCCAATCTCACCCATACTAATCAAATGATCGCCCTCAAAGGCAGAAGTTCACAAAACACTCAGGATTGAGGTCGTGTCACCTATGGTCATTTAGGTGAGATGCAAGTCTCTAGTATCAACAGCGTTATATAAAGAGTCTAGTCATCTCGTAGTCCAGGTCTTATATAAACTCTTTGTATAGGACACCCCCGCTCCACGTCTTCATATGTGGTCAGGATCAACCATTTGTAGTAGTTTCCAACACTTGCAAACTTCTACAAAGCGGGTCATATCCGGAGTGTCACCAGGATCAGGTATCCCACCTTAATCCTTATATTACAGACCGATTTAGGTTATCACTTAAGGCATGATCCACTTGTATATCACATATACATGCTTAAGTTCACATAAAACAACCAAGGAGCTTTGTTTATTGGATATGAGTAAATGCCAGAATTAAATAACATTTATTTTATTCATTGAACAATGTGCATCTTTACAAAACAACGAGACTCCGGGAGAATTAGGATACCAATCCCAACAGAACAATGGTTAGTGGCCTCAGAGTCTATAATCTGGGCAGAATCATCATTCTCCACTAAACAAGTCTCCAAAACCAGTAAATCATTTATCTTGTTTGGCCTTGGCCTTCTTCTTCTCCTTTAACTAGCGTGGGTAGTTCTGCTTCCAGTGCTCATCCTGGTTGCAGTGGAAACATTTTTCCTTTTCAACCAACGCTGGTTGCCTACCCCATGGAGCGGCAGGTGGTGGGTTAGCAGGTGTCTTCCCTTTCCCCTTACTACCCTTCTTCTTCTTTCACTTGCTGGTGTTGGAATAAGAAGGTATAGACTTAATTTCAGAGGTTGAACCTCAATAGAACTTCTTAGATGATGAAGCAACATTTGCCTCACCAACCTTATTCTCCTTGCTTTTCAGCAAGGATTGGAATGTCTGCAACTCGTTGAAGAGATTTGTAAGGGTGTAGTCAACCCTGTTCAAAATAGCGTTGCTAACAAAATGTAGACAGTTTTCTGGCAACGTCTCCAGAACTATGCTAACCTGGCTGGCCTCATCGATGTGAGACCCGTTGATCTCTGCCACATTAAAGTGGACCATCATGTTCAAAACATGTTCATAAATAGAAGTTCCATCCTTCATTTTGGAGTTGAATATGAACTTAAGAACGTCATGTCTGAACTGCATGGACGGTTGTCTGAACATTCCCCTTAGAGACTCCATGATCTCTCGTGCAGTGACCATGGGCTCATGTTTATTGGCCAAAACGTCTTTTATGCTGGTCAAGATATAAGCTCGGGCCTTCTCATTTGCCCGTATCCATTTCTCATAATCCTCTCGAACATTTCGAGCGGTGTTCTGAGGTGGAATGAGAGGATACTCCTTCATAAGGACGAACCTGAGGTCATCAATGATCAGTATTGTGTTTATCGTGTTCTTTCAACTAGCGTAGTTTTTGCCAGTTAGTTTGTCGGCGGCTAAAAGAGCTAAAGTAATAGTTGCCATTAATTAAAAGTTGCTAAAAACAAGAATAAACTTAATAAGTCTATTTGCATGACCATTTTTAAGACAAATTTTTAGTTTTTAGCAAAATAGTTCTATTGTACCCTAAGCGACATCTATTTTGCAATGATGCCCTAGTGAGGCAGGACAAAAGTCACCGATGGGGTGATCAAATGCCCCTTCACTGGATGAGACATTCTCAACCATTAGACAGAAAAAACTCTTGTAATTGATTCTAACAGTCACCATTGTTCGGTCCAAAATTTGTTAACAACCTTAACAATTCTGCGTAAGTGTAACCTTTCATTTTAGGTCATAGAGTCTCGCTCTAATATGCCCACCATAGGGAAAAAGCATATTAGGACAAGAGACTAAAGCAATCTTATCCTTTTCAGGAGATCAAATAAAGAGCTGTGCAAATACAACCATCCTTTAGGGGACACTCCCAGGGTGCTACTTTCTGAAAGAAACACACGAAAAAGCTATCAAGTGAAAGTGTTTCACTAAACGATAGCTAGTAGAGAGACTAAACGATCGTGGAGTATAACTATAAGATAGTTCACTCAGTTGGTTGTAGCTAAACGATTGTGTGGCGTTGTCTATATGATATGCTGCCATCTTCTACACGATTGAGCACGTCGTCTATACTGTTGGGGTTTGTGTCCTAAAGTCTCGTGTCCTGTAGTTTGTAAACAACTTTGTAAGAACGCTTGTGACGTATAATATATATGATATTTACTTCACTTTTTGACTTTGCACATTTAGATGTTTTTTATTTTAACACAAACCAATAAACTTAATATCCCTGGTTGTCTTTGTGTAACTTAAGCATGTATGTAGTGACATACAAGTGGATCATGTCTTAAGTGACAACCAAAATGGTTTGTAGTATATGGATATAGAAAGGAAAGCTTATCCTAGTAACATGCGGATGTGGCCCGCTTTGTGGAATTGTTACAAGTGTTGTGGCTTGTCACAGATGGTCTGATCCTGATCATTCGTGTAGGGGACATGCGAGTAGGGGCGTCCTATACAAAGAGTTTGTATAAGACCTGACCTCGAAGTGTTAACATCTCGTCATATAACTCCGTTCATAACTGAGACTTCACTTCACTAGGATGACCATAGGTAACATGACCTCAATCCTGAGGGAGTTGGGAACTCCTACCATTGAGGGTGGTCCTTTGATTTGCATGGGCGCGAGTGGCCAGAGTGCCGACTCAAACCTACCACTTTGGGGATTCGTCTGATTTGGGAGCTGGGAACTCAGCTTCACAAGATAGAGTTCACTTCTTCCCCGAAGCAGGGGTAAGTAGATAGATTGCTCTCTTAAGGGCTGATCCTGAGGCTTGAACGATGTGGCGCCACACACATTCTCATGGCCCAAGAGGTGTTCACACATAGTAGGACTATGTTGTATTGTTCATTAAAGGGATCAGTGGTACTTAAGGAGTAAGATGTAACTACAAGGGTAAAACGATAAATTGACCTGCTGTAACTACGAGCATCTGTGAATGGTCATCATACTAATGATTGATTATATCCAATGGACATAGAAATATATATATGGTAAGAAGAGTTCAACTATCGGTCTTTAGTGGAATGTCTGGAAGTTAACGGATGGTGGATATCGTGGCTAAAGAGTTTAGTCAGCTATTCACGTACCGTTAGAGCTTCGAGCCATAGGTTCATAAGGTCCCCTTGATAGCTTTGATACAAGTTAAGAGTCAGTTTTTGGGTCAGCTTGAAATGTTCAAATTGATAAGAGGAAGTTTGATTATATATGATATAATTGAACTAGTCAATTATATATGATATAATTAACTTTATGAGATACATTAATTTGGAATAAATTGGATATAAATATGATTTCTATCTAGTGGAGGAAAAATACTATGATTAATATATGATATTAATTCATAAATTATTAATATGATGTGATGATATTCATTGTCTATTAATTGGATGGTTAAAGGGGTAATAGGACGGCGTCTCTTCTGTTTTCATAACAGATGAGTAAGTTGAAAAATCACTTTGAGACGTTTAAATAGCTCACGGTGTGTTAAGCATGGTATGCACGAACATTGTGTTGAAGAGTGTCATCATTTAGAAAAACCTGTGCCTATACGATAGTGCTTAGACGATCACTTACCTATACGATAGTGTTGAGCGATCGTTTAACAATTACACCCACGCACGCTATTTACTAAACAACCGTTTACCTTTTCCTAAGCAATCATTTAGCGCCTGATATTTACTAAATGATCGTATAGACGATCGCTTAATTTTTCCTACACGATCGTTTAGATGATTGCTTACCTTTTTCCTACACGATCGTATATTTCACTTAAACGATCAAGCATTTTGTCTATACGATAGACGAGCTTATCTCCCATTTGCTTGATCGTTGTATACAATCTCCCTTTCTCCTTCCCTCTACCAAATCCGAAAAAAGCTCACCCTTTGGATTCTCACTCCAAGAATATTGAGGGCTCTGAGTGGTGGTGTCATCCCCGTTTTCTTCTGTTCGTGTGGAAACTATTCGAGGTAGACAATTGGGTTTTGCTGAGCAATAGGCTTACCGTCTCAACAAAAGCGAGATTTTCTATGAAGAATAAGTCTTCAATTGGTATGATCTCTCAATCTCTTATTTACCGTTCTTTTGAGCATGTCAATAATTTAGCATTATGAATGCATATCAGTATGTTTCGATGTATATGTAGAAATTTTGTCACAATGAATTGGAAAGATCCGCTTCCGTTCGTAGGTACTTTTGAATAAGAGTTCCTTCAATTGCTAGTAGAGCTTTCGGTTTTTGATATTCCAATTCATTGCTGCAAAAGAATTACATTTACATTCTTGGTGGGTGCAACATGTCTACTCTCTGTTTTAATTGTTAATTCGTTTGTGGATGTGTGGATTAATGGAGTTTTCTGGGATGTAACCTCGGTTTGTTGAATTCCCAAGTTAATTGTTAAGGCCCCTGTGTTTTTGGCACAATTAATTGCTATCGAGTCTTTAAATTCAAAGTTAGTTTAAGTCTTGAGTCATTCAAGATGAAGTTCGGAGCAAGGTTGTTGTTCTTCAAAGAAGAAAACGATAAAGTTCGGATGCTCGACTATCATTTAACGTGCACACACACTAGACAATTGTATAGCTCAGTAAGCCTCATCACTTAGTTACTGACTATACGATCGTGGAGTAATAGCATGGTAAATCGTATACCTTTCATATACTATGTGATCACCTAGATGATCAGGCTTCGTGGCCTCATTGTTGTCTATGCGATCGTTTAGCTTTTGCGTTATCATCTAGTGTGCACTACACGATTGTTTACCTGGAGGCATTTACTAAACGATGGGAGCTTCGCCCGGTGATTCAAGACCCGGTTCGCTTGTGAACCGGTTTGCTCGACATAATAATGTAATAGATAGTTTTCTCATTCCGATTTTGTATTGGTTCATCCCGGTCCATTAATCCATGATGTTATACATGTAATGTATATTTTTTATGTCATATGGTATGCGCATATAGATAAATCCCACCTTAGGTTATGCATTGGTCATGCATATTCTCTTTAGTATAAGTGTTATGATTTAGTGAAGCATGATTTGATTTACGTAAGTGCATGCTCATGCATCATATAATATAAGGGTTATATTTATGTATGCATTATTTATTTAGCGTAATATTTATAAGTGTTATAAATACTTCGTTATGTAGCATGTATGTTTTAGTTGTTTATTTTATAATTAGTTATAAAATGAAATTAGAACTAAAATAATTAGTAAACATTAAAGTGTAGCAAATCTATCTACAAGGGACCTTTTGTCTAAGACAGGTTCTGTCTAGGCTGGGGTATTTAAGGTGATAGCAATGGAACACCCCTACCTAGAAACCTACCTGGAAAGGTGAATTAGATAGATTTGATGCATACATGCAAGTTAAGGACAGTCCATTAAAGAGTTTAATGTGACTACTTGGACTTATTTTATTTCAAAGACAAAAGTTGTTTTTGAGTAAACTTAATAAATGACTTAGATTATAATCAGTAACCGGATTGTCTAGGTTAATAAACCCCGTAGAACATTCAGTGGGAGGTATTTGGGGCATTTGATGCTTCATTTACACCTCTCGCGTTTCTCCCTCATAGTCCACACCGTGAGATCTATCCTCGACCTCGTGACACCCTGGAAGTGTCCCCCTAAAGGATGGTGTTTGGGTAGGTCAATATCAAGTGGATGGAGAGAATGTTCATAGTAAGTGGGAGCAGGAAATGCAACAGCATATCCCACGGTCTCTCTTGTTGGATTAAATAAAGTTTATGCATATCGCCTCAAGGCACCCTGGGTGTGTCCCCCTATAGGATGGTCGTTTTGCGCGTTTCTTTATTTGATCTCCTATAAGAGGATAAGGTTACTTAGTCTCTTCTCCTAATCTGCTTTTTCCCTACGGTGGGTGCATTCGGGCGGGACTCTGGGGTTGAAATAAGGGGCTACACTTACGCAGAATTGTTAAGGGTTAACAGTTCTGAACCGAACAAATGGTGGCTGTTAAGTTCAGTTCCAAGAGTTGGTTCTGCCTAATAGTTGAGAATGTCTCATCTTAGTGAAGGGACATCTGATCACCCCACCAATGACGTTTTTCTTGCCTCGCTGGGGCATCTTTGCAAAATAGAAGCCTTATCACTTAAGGTACTTGGAATCTGTTTTGCTAAAACTAGTTGGTTAAAAACGTGGTTTTTGCAAAGTCTTATAAAAGTTTATTCGTTTTTCAGCAACAGTTTTAAATGGCTACAACCACTATCAGTTTACTTAGTATTAAAAAATTGAATGGCCAAAACTATTCGAGTTGGAAACATATACTCAAGACGATACTCATCATCGAGGATCTGAAGTTTGTCCTTACGAAGGACTGTTCTTCTATTCCACCTCAGGATGCTACTTGAAATGTTCGGGTAGCATACGAGCGTTGGACACGGGCAAACAAGAAGGCCCGAGTCTATATCTTGGCCAGTCTTAGTGATGTGTTGGCCAAGAACCACGAGTCCATGGTCTTGGCACATGAGATCATGGAGTCCCTGTGGGGAATGTTCAGACAATCGTCTGGACAGCTCAAGCATGAGGCTCTGAAACACATCTTCAGCACCAAAATGGAGGAAGGCACCTCTGTTCATGAACATGTGCTGAATATGATGGTCCACTTTAATGTGGCGGAGATAAATGGGTCTAAAATCGATGAGGGTAGTTAGGTTAGCATTATCCTGCATTCATTACTAGAGAGCTTCCTCTACTTTGTTAGAAATACGATTCTTAACCGAGTGGACTATACCTTTACCACTCTCCTCAACGAGTTGCAGCTTACTAATCCTTGCTGAAAAGTAAGAAGAAAAAGGGAGGTGAGGAAAATGTTGTCTCGTCTTCTAAAAGGTTCCATTGAGGTTTGACCTCAGGAACAAAGTCTGCACCTTCAACTTCTAATTCTGCCTGATCGTGTAGTATTTACTAAACGATCATTTAGCTAATTCTAAACGATGGGGTAAAGTGTTTGCTCTATCGCGTAGCGTTGGTTGCCCGTTCGCGTGGACGTTGGAGGTAAATGATCGAGTAGGAGCATTTGATGCTCATCGTTTAATAAAAGACGCGCTCACTAAACGATTGTGTAGTCAGCATGCTTCATCGTATAGTCATTGACTACACGATCACCCAGTATATGATACCTCGCACTTGCTTAACAATTGTTTAGACAATTTTGCTTCATCGCATCGTTGTCATTTAGATGATCGTTTAAGGCTTGCATTATGTGTTGCGTGCTGCACGATTGCGTGCCTCATGCTTCATCGCATAGTCAAGGTACAAGATCGTTGCTGAATGATCGTTTAGCTCAGAAAGTGTTGGTAAACGATTGAGTAAATAATTTACTCTTTCGTGTAGGCAATCACAAGGAGTTTGGTACACGATCAGTGGAGACGCATTTCTTCGTCCGGATGATTCAAGACCCGGTTTGCCTGTTTGAACCAGAGACTCTTTTCTATTTATAATAGTTAGCTTAGTTTTTAAGGATTTGAGGCTAATTATCCCGGTTCATCAACTTTATTCAATATACATGAGATATATGTTGGTTTATATGGCATAATGTATGAATATAGATTTAAAACCCACCTTAGGTTGTGCAATTATTCATACATCATATATTATAAGTGTTATAATATGGCATGATGAAATTACAAGAAATCATGCACATGCATCATGAAATATAAGAGTTATATTTATGTATGCAGTAAGCAAATTCATGCATCATCTTTATATTATAAGAATTATAGTATAAGGGTGAATAGAAACATGTTTGCTCGGTTCATTGCTTGGTTGTATAAGTGTTATATAAAAGTAGCATTGAATGAACAATGCATGAAGCATGACACTTAGGCTAATTTGTAAATGTTATGAATGCCTTGTATGTGTTTGCTTCACGTTGTGGATGGTTTTGGTTGTTTCTGTATAAGCGTTGTAATGGAAATTAAAACTAAAATCGATAAGAAAGAGTTTCATGCGAACTTAGGCGAACTCATGTTTTAAAAGGGTTTTAAAATTGGATTGAGATAGACCTAAGTTCAAGGTTCTAATGCGACTAGATACCTAAGTTTTAATCCTTTTAAATCGGTTTAATAGAATCAAATTGATTGGTATAAAAGATTAAAATTATATTAAATCTATCTATAAGAGACCTTTTGTCTAAGGCGAGTTCTGTCTAGGCTGGGGTACTTAAGCTGACGGAAACGAAACACCTCTATCTGGGAACCTACCTGGAAAGGTGAATTAGATAGATTTTTTGCAAGCATGCGACAGTTGATCAAAGACTCTGTTAAAGAGTTTAATGGATGATGATCAAAAGTTGTTTAAACTATCCAAGGTAAACGTTACTCTTGGGCAAACCTAAAAGTCACTTAGTTAAAATTCTTAGCCGTGTTTTTTCTAAGTAAACTAAACCCTAGGTTATAAAATACTCAGTGGGAGGAAGAGAAGTATATGATATGTCAATGATTCCACTCATGTTTCTGCTTGAATGCTCACGCCGTGAGATTCATGCTTGGCCTCGTGGTGCTCTGGGAGCATCCCCTTTGGGATGGTGTTTGCATGAGTCAATATCAAGGTGGACGGAAAGAGTATTTCTAGTAAGTTGGTGAAAGGTGTGTGTAAACACGTCCTACGGTCTCCTTCATTAGTTCGCACCGTGAGATCATTCTTGCACTCCCTCGTGGCGCCCTGGAAAGTTTCCCTTCGGATGGGTTTTGTGCAGTTGGTCAATATCAAAGTGAACTCCAGAAATGGATAAGGTCACTTTAGTTTTTTCCTCAATCGTATTTTTTCCCTTCGGATTGGCTGCTTGGGGCGGGACTCTAGGGCCTAAAATGACGGGTCACACTTATAAGAAACTGTTAAGTAAGTTAATGATTTCTTGACCAAATCAATGATGGCTAGTCATTATAGGAGCAAGAGTTGTTCTGATATTAATGACTGGTTAAGAATGTCTCAATTCAGAGGAGGGATAAATTGACCACCCTTCGGCGGCTTTTGTCCTAAACCTTTGAACCGTCATTGCGAAACTAGATGTCATACGGGATTCATTTGAGTTTTGCTAAACCATATTGGATGTTGTATGTTTTTCAACGAGTATTTGCTTTAAACCTAATGTAGGTTAATGTGATTCTTTTTCAGCAACATGAATGTTTTTCCGTTAAATGCCTCTAGTTTGACCGATATCATACAATGGAAAGAGTCCGTTAAAACATATTTCGTGGTAAACGACCTCAAATTTGTCCTAGCTGAGGAGTGTCCTCAAGTCTTGACCCTTGATGCGTTGTGAAGTGTTCGCAATGCATATGAGGTGTGAATGAAGGCTAACTTGTCGGCCTGACTTCACATATTTGCTAGCATACCTGATGCGTTGGCCAAAAGAGTTGAGAACATGGTCATTGCACGTGAGATCATGGACTCATTGCAAGAATTGTTTGAACGTCAGTTCTTACTTTTCGAGCATAAAGGGATGGATGACAAAACCAGTAGTGTCAGTTCCCAAGATAACCTCCAGGAAGAGATAGTAAGTGTTGCTGACTCTGTAGAAGTTCATCGATGAGAAGTGTTCTTTGACATGGAACTTAGAGTTTATTTAGGTTCTGATACTGATCCCACTACTCTCCAAAAGAGGAGGAAGTTTAAAGACAGTAAATGTGATTTATTGGTCTTAGAGACGTGTTTGGTATAGAATAATGATTCTGCGTGGATCCTTGATTCGGATGTTACTAATCACGTCAGTTCTTCCTACCAAAGATTTAGTTCCTGGAAAACGTTGCCACAGGGAGAGATGACTCTTCGAGTCGGTACTTGTGAGATTGTTTCAACTGTTGCTGTCGACTGGCTAAAGTTATTTTTGGACAAGAAACATTATCTGTTACTGGATAATGTTTTTGTAGTTCCTCATATCAAGAGAAACTTAATCTCGGTTTCTTATCTCATTAAAAAAGGTCATACCATCTCCTTTTCTGAGAGTAAAGTGTTTATTTTCAAGAATGGTATGGAGATTGGTTTTGGTTCAATGGAAAGTAACTTATATATACTAAGGTCGTTAGTCATAAAAGCCTTGCTTAATACTAAAATATTTGGTACGACGACTACAAATAAAAGACCAAAGGTTTCTCCAAAGGAAAACGCTCATCTTTGGCATCTAAAGTTAGGTCACATCAACCTTAATAGGATTGAGCAGTTGGTGAAATGTGGACTTCTAAAGAGTTTAGAAGAAAACTCATTGTCGATATGTGAATCATGCCTTGAAGGCAAGATGACCAAACGATCTTTTACAGGAAATGGTTATAGAGCTGAGGAAACCTTGGAGCTTATATATTCAGACCTTTGTGGTCCGGGTATCTCAACCTAATGCAACGTAAGTCTGAAGCTCTTGACAAGTTCAAGGAGTATAAGGCCGAAGTTGAAAACTTGTTAGGTAAAAAGATAAAAACACTACGATCTGATCATGGTGGAGAGTGTATGGAACTTCAATTCTAGAACTATATGATAGAACATGGAATTACATCCCAACTTTCGGCCCCAGGTACACCTCAGTAGAACGGTGTATCAGAAAGGAGAAACAGAACCTTGTTGGATATGGTTCGATCTATGGTGAGTTATGCTCATCTTCCAGACTCATTTTGGGGTTTTGCAGTGGAGACTGCATGTTATATTCTAAACAATGTTCCCTCAAAAAGTATTTCTGAAACACCTTTTGGGTTGTGGAGAGGCCGTAAAGTTAGTTTACACCACTTCAGGATTTAGGGATGTCTAGCCCACGTGCTAGTGACTAACCCGAAGAAGTTGGAACTACATTTGATAGTTTGCCTCTTTGTACGCTACCGCAGGGAAACGAGAGGTGGATACTTCTACGATCAGAGTGAGAACAAAGTGTTTGTGTCTACAAATGTTATCTTCTTGGAGAAGGCCATATCAGGGATCATAAACCATGAAGTAAGCTTATTTTATGTGAGACATCTAGTGAGACTATTGAGGGTTCAACAAGAATTGTTGAACAAACTGATAGATCAACAAGAGCTGTTGAGATCGGTTCATCTAGTCAACCATCTCAAGAGTTGAGACTGGTTCGACGTAGTAAGAGGGTTATGAACCCACCGAATCGCTACATGGGTTTGACTGAAGCCTAGAACATCATTTCTAATGATGGGATCGAGTATCCATTATCTTTTAAGCAAGCAATGGAGGATGTTGACAGAGATGAGTGGATTAAAGCCATGAACTAGGAAATGAAGTCTATGTACTTCAATAATGTCTGGGAACTTGTGGATTAGTCTGATGGGGTAAAACCTATAGGGTGTAAATGAATCTATAAACAAGAACGAGGTATAGATGGAAAGGTGCAAACCTTTAAGGCTGGATTCGAGGCAAAGGGTTATACTCAGGTCGAGAAAGTGGACTATGAGGAAACTTTCTCACCTGCTGTCATGTTAAAGTCTATTAGGATACTCCTGTCCATAGCCACATTTTATGATTATGAGATATGGAAAATGGACGTCAAAACTGCCTTTCTTCATTGTAATCTTGAGGAGACCATCTACATGGCTTAACCAGAGGGGTTGATAGTTCTAGATCAAGAGTAAAGAGTTTGCAAGCTTAATAGGTCTATTTATGGGCTGAAACAATCATCTAGATCGTGGAACATTAGATTTGACAGTGCGGTCAAATCATTTGGCTTTAGTCATAACGTTGATGAGCCTTGTGTTTACAAGAAAATCATCAACAGCTCAGTAGCTTTCCTGGTACTATATGTGGATGATATCCTACTAATTGGGAATGATGTAGGCTTTCTAACTGACATTAAAAAGTGGCTAGCTATCCAATTCCAAATGAAAGATTTGAGAGAGGTGCAGTATGTTCTAGGGATTTAGATCATTCGGGATAGTAAAACAAGAGGTTGACCTTGTCTCAAGCATCGTACATTAATCAAATGTTGATCAGGAACAGGATGCAAGATTCCATGAGGGGTTTACTACTCTTCAAGCATGGAATCGTTTTGTCTAAAGATCAATGTCCTAAGATATCTCAAGAGGTTGAGGAGATGAGACAGATTCCCTATGCTTCAGCTGTTGGAAGCTTAATGTATGCAATATTATATACCAGACCTGACATTTGCTATGTAGTAAGGATTGTCAATCATTATCAATCCAATCCAGGATAAGATCACTAAACAACACTCAAAACGTTCCTCAAGTATCTTCGGAGAACAAGGGACTACATGCTTGTGTATGGAGATAAGGATTTGATCCTTATAGGATACACAAAATCAGACTTTCAGACTGATAGAGATTCTTGGAAATCGACACCAGGGTCAGTCTTCACTCTGAATGGAGGGGCTCTAGTGTGGCGAAGCATCAACCAAGGAAGCATCGCGGACTCCACTATGGAAGTCGAATACGTAGGCTCTTGTGAAGCAGCTAAGAAGGCTATTTGGTTAAGGAAATTCCTTACAAATTTAGAAATTGTTCCAAATATGTCTTTGTTGATCACTCTTCATTGTGATAACAGTGGGGCTGTGGCAAATTCCAAGGAACCTCGGAGTCATCGTAAAGGCAAGCACATAGAATGAAATATCATTTGATCAGAGAGATTGTGCATCGCGATGATGTGATAATCACGAAGATCGCATTGGAGCACAACGTTGTTGATTCGTTCACAAAGGCCCTCCCGGCTAAACTGTTCGAGGGTCATCTGGAGAGTTTGGGTCTATAGGAAATATAGCATCTTGTTTAGGGCAAGTGGGAGATGATACTGGGGTATAGAGTATGCCCTAGTTTTGAAGGAAATCTTATGCAAGAGTAGCTCTGAGCAGAAATGAATCGTTCCAAAAATATTGTGACAGAATTTCCACATTTACAATCTAACAAAACAGATATGCATTATACTACAAATTACTGGCATTCTTTCAAACTAAACAACAAAGAGAAGAGATACGTACCATTTGAAGAACACTTCTCCACAGAAAATCTCGTTCTCTCCAAGAGACTGCTTTTCTCGCTCTCGCTGGAATGTCCAAGCAATCATTCACCAAAACCACCAGTCGTCTACTCACGAACGACCTCCACACGTACAGAAGAATGAGGATGATACCACCACTTAGAACCCTCGATATTCTCGGTGTAAGAATCAAGAAGTGTGGGCTCTGTTGGTTTTGGTAGAGGGAAGAAGGAATCGAAGATCGTATACAATGACCAAGCAAGTGGGAGAAGGCAGGGTCTATCATATAGACAATGCTTGATCGTTTAGAGTAAACAATCGTATAGTAAATAGGTTTCGATCATATAGACGATCGTTTAGTAAATTCTCGGGTGCTAGACAATCATTTAGAAAAGCTTATGCAATCGTTTAGAAAGGGCACATGTGTATACGATCGTGTAGCAACATTGAACTATCGTGTAGGCTTTTAGTTTGCTAAGCAATAGGCAGTATACACTTTAGTTGAGCGAATGACCGATCTCTTGCAAAATGAAAACGATTTTCATTTTATTATTTAGTTACGAAAACTGAATGAAACCTCCCACTATCACACGGTTACGGAGAAAGCGGCAGCCCAATTATCCCATAATTGTCTAATTAAAAATAATAAATATAATCATATTATATTCATTAACCTATAGTTTAATATCACATATAAACCATAGTGTTTTCTCCTCCACTAGATATAAGTCATATTTATATCCATTTTCCTCCAATTAATGTATATCATACATAAAATCAATCATATCATATATAATTAACCAGTTCAATCATATCATATATAATTGAATTCCCTCTTGCCAATTTGAACATTTCAAACTGACCCAAAAACTGATTCTCAACTTGAATTCTTTGAGCTACCAAGGGGACCTTATGGACCTGAATGATTGTTCCATAGACAACTTCATTCATAGTTTCTTTCTGATCTTCTGTGAATTCTGGTGGTAGTGTTTCTGGATCAAGAATTGCTTTAGATGCCTTTTGCTGCCCAAGAAGAGCTTTAATTTTAGCTTTCCAGTGCTTGAAATCTCCCTTACCATTAAACTTTTCAATATTAAACCTTGCAACAGCCATCATTCAGTTAAGGAACAAATTTCTTGAAATTTCTTTTTACTCTGATACCAATTTAGTGGGCTTATTTTGGTTGCAGGAATGACCCAATTCTACTGATGACCCAAAGAATTGAAAGTCTGATTTATTATGTGATGGAAGTGAAGCCACGTAGCAATTTATCTAAATTCACACGTTTTTAGCAGTAAAGAAAAGAACAGCTTTCAATCACTTTCATATCATAAATTTTTCAGATGAAATCGATTCTCTCTTACTCTCTCTCTTAGTGTTCTTCGGCTCTTATCTTTGATAATGAAGATTGTTTAGTCATTCAAAATTTCTTTGCATGTAGGTGATGATGAAGAGAGAATAGAAGGAGAAGATGATTTATAGTGGTTCGGCAACAAGGCCTATGTCCACTGTGAAGGAAGGAGCAAATATTATTTAGAGGATGAAGTATGAAAGACAAAGCATAAACTAAGTGTTCTTTTTCTCTAAATCATTCTCTTGAACTTATTATTTAGGATATAAAGCTATATATATATGAGAGAATGAGGAGTTTGTTATAGAGTTTGTTATTAACTGATTCTTTTAGAATGCTTTCATACTTTAACTTTTACTTATGTCTTCAACATAACATAAATCATATTTATATTAAATCTAATTATATGAATTTCATTCATATAATTAGTATTTGAATCATATTCAAATTTTTCTCAAAATACTTTATTTGATAATGTATCTAATACATTATATTAATTATATCATATATAATTAATTTAAATAATTATATCATATATAATCAATTTCCCTCGATTAATTTGAACAATTCAAATTAATCCAAAATTAATTCTCAATTAAATCCCTGTTGAGCTACAGAGGGGACCTTATGGACCAGTAGATTGAAGCTCTAATGATACTTGGATAATTAATTAAACTCTTTAATTAAATTACCAATCATTCATTAAATGTCGCTCATTCCACTAAAGACCAACAACTGAACTTTTCGCACTACAGATATATTTCTGTGTCCATTAGATATAACCAATCAACAACGCGATGACCCTTCACAAATTACTCGTAAGTACAGTTGGGCCAAAATTACCGTTTTGCCCATATAGTTACATCTAACTCTTTAAGTACCACTAATTCCTCTAATGAATAATAAGTCATAGTCCAACTATGACCAAGTCCTTCTCGGGCCATGAGAGAGTGTGGCCACATTGAAGCCCTAGCTGTGTTCCCAACTCCTCAATCGGACGAATGCCCAAAATGGTAGGCATATTGAGTTGGAAATCTGGCCACTCTCACCCATACAAATCAAAGGACCGCCTTTATAGGCAGGAGTTCATAACTCACTCAGGATTTAGGTCATGTCACCTATGGTCATCCTGGTGAAATGTGAGTCTCTACTATTAACAGTATTATATAATAAGACTAATCATTTTGTGGTACGGTCTTATACAGACTCTTTGTATAGGATACCCTCGCCCATATGTCTCTACATGAATGATCAGGATCATATCATTTGTACCACTTTACAACACTTGTGACATCTACAAAGTTGTCTTGTCTTGATCTTCTAGGACGATTAAAATTTAATTATAACTAGAATAACATCTAGGAAACAATATAACTCTTTTCCAGCAAGTCTACCTAACATTTGATTAATGAAAGGAACTAGAAAGTGGTCTTTCTTGTTCATCGCATTTAACTTTCTGTAGTCCATATAAATGCGCCACCCAATGACTGTTCTGGATGGAATTAACTGGTTATTGTTGTTGATGGCTACAATGGTGCCTCCTTTCTTTGGCACGCATTGCATTGAGCTTACCCAGGTACTATCAGAGATGGGGTAAATGACCCCTATGTCGAGCCACTTAATAATCTCTTTCTTCACCACTTCTTTCGTGATAGGTTTAAGCCTACGTTGAGGCTCAAAAGATCCGGCCTTTCCTTCTTCTGATCTTATGTTATGCATATAGTATGATGGACTGATTCCTCGGATATCAACAAGCGTCCATCCTATGGCTCATACATGCTTCTTTAATACCTACAACAAAAGTTCTTCATTAGTTTGAGAGAGTGATTAGGAGATAATCACAGGTAAAGTATCATTATGTTCAAGAAAAGCATATTGATAGCTCGAAGAAATACAAGCTATCGCAACCTTTTACTTAGAATAATGAGGGTAGATGAGCATAATATGTATCATACTAAGAATTCATGTGAAATAATAAACTTGTGTTGATTTACACTAAAAATCCTAGCTGACCCCATATCATGCTTTATCCTGCGTCAAAGTGTCTATTTTGTAGTTATCGCAGGAATCGATTGCATGCGTTGATCTCACAGAAGAAAAGTTAGTCACATACCTTGGGATATCTGAGCTACACAACAGATCTTCTGACATGTGGTTAGATCATGATAACATCCTCACCTACCGCATTAGTGATGGTGGCTAATCAAAGCGGGGTTCTCAAAATTGTCGACATTAGGCTCTATAAATAAAGCCTTGGCGCCAATGTTCAAGTATCTGGGACTTCTACCTTGAGCAGATTCCTGTGATCACAGATGAGAGCATAAGCAAGAATTTCTCTGAGAGTTTTTCACTTCCACAATCACCTTCAATTGGCGACTGGAGTTTCACCAGAGATAGAGCTTAAGAGGGCCTACTTCACTACCCATCCATTGTACCACTGGCAGTCTTGACATACATCTGATGGAAGCAAGATATTGTTAGGGTTGATGCCCTAAAGTCTCGTGTCCTATAGCTTGTAAACAGTATGTACGAAAATTTGTGATGTTAATATATGACATTTACTTCACATTTTGTATTTTGCTCAGTTAATTGTTTTATTTGCTTTACCACAAACCAATAAACATAAAATCCCTGGTTATTTGTATGTGACTCAAGCATGTATGTGGTGACATACAAGTGGATCATGTCTTGAGTGATAACCAAAATGGTCTGTAGTAAATGGATATAGGAGGGAAACCTTATCCTGGTAATGCTACGGACACCGCCCAGTTTGATGAATGGTCACAAGTTTTGTGACTTGTCACAGATGGTCTAATCCTGATCATTCGTGTTGGGGACATGCGAGGGGGGGGTGTCCTATACAAAGAGTTTGTATAAGACCTGACCACGAAGTGTTAATGTCTCGTTATATAACACCGTTCATGACAGAGACTTCACTTCACTAGGATGACCATAGGTAACATGACCTCAATCCTGAGGGAGTTGGGAACTCCTGCCATTGAGGGTGGTCCTTTGATTTGTATGGGTGTGAGTGGCTAGGTCGCCGATTCAAACCTACCATTTTGAGGATTCGTTTGATTTGGGAGCTGTGAACTCAGCTACACAAGATAAAATTTACTCCTTCACCGAGGCAGTGGTAAGTAGATAGATGGCTCCCTTAAGGGCTGATTTCGGGGCTTGAACGATGTGGCGCCACACACCTTCTCTTAGCTCGAAAGGTGTTCACACGTAATTGGACTATATTGTATTGTTCATTAGAGGAATCAATGGTACTTAAGGAGTGAGATGTAACTACAGGGGCAAAACGGTAAATTTTTCCAACTGTACTTACGAGTATCTGTGAAGGGTCATCGTACTCATAATTGGTTATACTCGACAGACACAGAAACATATCTGTGGTAAGAAGAGTTCAGCTGTTGGTATTTAGTGGAATCACTAACAGTTAACGGATGGTAGATCTCGTGGCTAAAGAGTTTAGTCAGCTATTCACCTATCGTTGGAGCTTCGAGCCACAGGTCCATTAGGTCACTTGGGTAGCTTAGATAAAGTCGAGAACCAGTGTTTGGGTTAATTTAAAATGTTCAAATTGACAAGAGAAAGTTCAATTATATATGATATAATTGGACTAGTTAATTATATATGATATAATTGGCTAAATGTATGAGATACATTAATTTGAAGGAAATTAGATATAATTATGATTTATATCAAGTAGAGGAGAAAATACTATAGTAGATATGTGATATCAAACTATAGGATATAAATATAATATGATTATATTAATTAATTAATTAATTGTTTAATTATATGATAATTAACGAATTTATCCACGTTCGGATGTGGGAAGTGGGCTGCGTAGGTTATGGTAACCGGCGGATTAAAAATGAAAATCGTTTTCATTTTTCACAATCGTGCATTAATAATTTTCGTCTGCCCAAAAGAATCCATGAAAGCGATCGCGAGAGCTTATACGATAGAAGTTCTTCTGTTTAAACAATCGTCTGCCTCACGTTTTCTCTAAACGATCGTATACGTTTTTCCTAAACGATTGTTCAGCCTTTCATACACGATCGTGTAGCTCTTCTATACGATAAGCATTTTCGCTATACGATAGCACATTTTCATATCCCACTTGCTTATTGTCTACACGACGCGTTGTCCTCCGTCCTCTACCAAACTCACCAAAGCCCACTCTTTGGATTTTCGACTCCGATGATACTCGAGTTTCACTTGTGGTTGTGTCGTCCCCGCTATAGTGTTCGTGTACGTTCTGATCGTGTTGTGCAGTCGACATACTCGCTGGATGCTGGTAGATCTGTTGGAGGTTTTCCGCTGCTTAGGGTTCTGACGTTCAAAGAGAGTTTTCATCTGGTATGAACCCTTTCCTTGTTAATTATTGTATTCTAAGCATAACTGTTTGTGTGAAATGTATGTGTTTTGTGTTTTGGTCACTGTGAAATCGGAGCGATTTAAACCCGTTCATGGAACTCTCGGTATGAAATCCTTTAATTGCCAACATCTAGCCTTCACCTCTCTTTCTCACCTCTGTATTGTATTACATTTTGGGTTAGGATATTAATACATTTGTAATCAATGCATCTCTCTAACTCATTCAACATCATTTCTGTTATCTACTTCTACTTCTATTATATCGCTATTTCTTGACCACCATGAGCTAAGTGCGGATCACAAGAATCATCGCAGATTCAATCATGCGTCATAGAGATATGACATATGTAGCTGACCACCGAGAAAAGTGTTATGCGCGAGTGTAGCGAATCAATCCTATCTACTTAGTGCGAGGCCATCGCAATGCTTGTCTATGATAATAGAAACAAGTAGCAATAATCAACTGCCTGAGAGGGTAAGTAGTTGTGGAACTCACTAAACAAAGTAAGAAATGTTCCTAGAGATAGAAATAACCTTATACTCAACATAACATCCAACATGTGTTATAGAGATATGAAATATGTAACAGACCATCGAGAGGTGTGCGATGCACGAGTGTGGCAAGCTGGGATTACCCTTACGACCAAACTTAGGGACTTGGCGATGTCTCCTCCTCAATCCTGCTTCTCCATGCATCTTATTATGCGTTAATAGCTGTTGTGTCTCTAACAATTCTTATAGTAGACTTCAATTGCTCATTGTTTGTTTAGCTAGGAGTAGGAGTAGTGCATAGTAAATCAACTTCTTTCTTTTTATTTTTATTCTTCGCCTCACAAACATCACTTTAAATTCCTCTTTAGTTGCAAGTCCCCTTGTTCAATCTCAGATCGTCTTGAGAAACTTGCTATCTCGTTATACTTGACGAGAGAGCAAGAAAACTTGTGACAGGAGCGCATGATCATCATATACACACTTAACGCATAACCATACTCATCAGACCATTGCATGCATCTCTTGGTCAGCTACATGTGTCATATCTCTATGGCGCATGATTAATATTGCATTGAGCATAAGGTTGTTTATATCTCTAGGAACACTTCTTACTTTGCCTAGTGAGTTCCTCAACTACTTACCCTCTCGGGCAGTTGGTTATAACTACTTGTTTCTATTAGCGATCATAGACAAGCATTGTGATAGCCTTGCACTAAGAAAATAGGATTGAATCGCTACACTCACGCATCGCACACCTTTCGGTGGACAACTACATATGTCATATCTCTATAATGCATGATTGAATGTGCGATGATTCTTATGATCCATACTTAGCTCATGGTGATGAAGAAAAAGCGATAAAATAGAAAAAGATAATGGAAATGATGTTGAAGAAATCCTGAGGTATGTGATATCCTGAGGTATGCGATCATATTTGTTTCTTCTGAAGAATCAACGCATTCCACCCACTCTTTGCGATTAACGCATGCGACCAACTTTTCTTCAGTGAGATTAACGCATGCGACCAACTCCTGCAATAACTACAAAATAGATACTTTGACGTAGGATAACACATGATATAGGATCAACTGGGATTTTTAATGTAAATCAAAGCAAGTTTATTATTTCACATGAATACTTAGTATTATTATCACATATTCTGCTCATCTACCCTCATTATTCTAAGTAAAAGGTTGTGATAGCTTGTATTTCTACAAGCTATCATACCCCCAAATTTAGAATCATGTTTGTCCTCAAGCATGTCTTAAACTAAGAAAATTCAAACTTGCCCTATACCCTTCCCTCTGCGTTGACTAGCATCTCAGAATGTAATTCAACTGCACTTCTAACCTAGGTAGCAATACTCTTACTCAAACTTAGCCACTTCTCCTAAGAAATAGTTTCTAAATTTAAATCCGACAAACCTCCACTCAAAACTTTTTACTCGTCACAGACAGCTTTTTTTTTTCAGCTTATTACAATGCGATCGTTCAAGACAACTCAAAGTTCGTGACTTATTACTAGATATAGGTAAGGCGTTGAACCTGGTTACGCTATTCGTTTTGGCTTAGCCCCACGAGTTTCATGCGAGCATCCAACTTCGGTTGCGTGCCATGTTCAACTCAACTCTTATCTTAACTAAATTTCATATTTGCCAGACAAAAGAGTTGTTATTATGCATTGATTCTGGTCACCTACTTTCGTTTTGGCTTACCTACATGGATGTCATGCGAAGTATCCAACTACGCGTAAGTACCTTTCACAACTTAACTCTTATCAATTTGGGTTTTCCCCTTTGTGCTAACAGCGGAGTTTAGTACATTTTTTTTTTCATTATAACAATGTTTATGTTGATCGCATCGACTCAGAACGATCCCACCCCCAAATTTAGAGGGTGGCAAGGTCCTCGCCAAAAATTGGAGACAAAATTGTTCATAGATGCACTAAAAGAGGTTTAAGTAGAGGTTTACAGGCAACAAAAATTAGACTGTCAAACTATTGAAGAAGCTGCTAAAGTGAAGTGAGCCATGCGACTTTTAGCGAGTGGATTTAGCGAATTTACATGAGTATCATTATGGATGCTAATTTATCAAAGCAAAAGAAGGTAAACAAACAAAAGAGAATTTCGAAAGGATAACACATGAAAATAAACAAGAAAAGAATAGACGCAGGCAAAATGGTGATTGCATCGACACTTAGAATTCGTGTAGAAGAAATCATTATGCGTTGAATAAGGGAAAGAATTCTTATTTCACAACAACTTACCGAAAGGAAGTTATTGTTGCACCAAAAGGAGTGATCACAACACACCACATCCAAGAAAAACAGTCGAAAATCCAAAACAACAATAATCAAATAAATCAACTAAAGAAGTTAACTAGGAAAGAAAAGTAAATATAGGGTAGAAGACGTTCCTGGAGGAATTGGAGTGAAGTCACCGCAAGGACTCTTCAACGCAGGGGGGTCAAATTTGTCTGCTTAAGTCAAGGGACTCATTGTCGTGACTACCAGAGCCCTCAGCAATCATCAGCCACATGACGGCCGCTATGTTCCTCAGACTGCTTCCAGCTCACATGAAAAATAGCCTTTCAATCTCAGGGTCAATACTGAATCTTGGTACAATACCTTTACTCAAATACTATTTGCAACTTGGTTGCACAAGCTACAATACGCCTAAGATCAAAAACAGGCCTGCGAAAATACAAAACTAAACAAACTATTAAATGCCAAGTCCCAAGAACGATGCCAAACACTTGGTGGGGAAAAATAAGTTGATATGGGTTAATGGTCATGTGATGGTCATGTGTTGGTCTGATGAGTATGGTTATGTGTTAAGCGTGTATGTGATGTTCATGCACTCCTGTCACAAGTTTTCTTGCTCTCTCGTCAAGTATAACGAGATCGTAAGTTTCTTGGGATGATCCAAGGTCGAATACAGGGACTTGAAACTAAAAGAGGAATGTAAAGTGATGCGTTTGAGGCTGAGAATAAAAATAAAAAGAAAGAAGTTGATTAACTATGCGCTACTCCTACTCCTAGCTAATCAAACAATGAGCAATTGAAGTCTAACTATAAAAATCGTTAGAGATGCAGTAGTTGTTAGAAGCAAGATTGGGGAGAAGACATCGCCAAGTCCCTAAGTTTGGTCGCAAGGTTAATCCCAACTCACCACACTCGTGCATCGCACACCTCTCAGTGGTCAGCTACATGTGTCATATCTCTATGATGCATGATTGATGTTGCGTTGAGCATAAGGTTATTTCTATCTCTAGGAACATTTCTTACTTTGCTTAGTGAGTTCCTCAACTACTTACCCTCTTGGACAGTTGGTTATAGCTACTTGTTTCTATTAGCAATCATAGACAAGCATTATGATAGCCTTGCACTAAACAAACAGGATTGAATCGCTACACTCGTGCATTGCATATCTTTCGGTGGACAACTACATATGTCATATCTTTATGACGCATGATTGAATGTGCGATGATTCTTGTGATCCACAATTAGCTCATGGTGATTAAGAAAAATCGATAAAATAAAATAAGATAATGGAAATGATGTTGAAGGATTAGAGAGATGCATTGATTACAAATGCATTAATATCTTAACCCAAAATGTAATATAATACAGAGGTGAGAAAGAGAGGTGGAAGGCTAGATGTAGGCAATCTCTTGCTTCCATCAGATGTATGTCAAGACTGCCGGTGGTGCAATCGATGGGTCATGAGTAGGCCCTCTCGAGCTCTATCTTCGGCGAAGCTCTGGTCATCTATCGGAGGTGGTTGTGGTAATGGAGAACTCTTAGAGAAATTCTTGCTTATGCTCTCACCTGTGATCACGGGAATCTGCCCAAGGTAGAAGTCCCAGATACTTGAACATTGGCGTCAAGGCTCTATTTATAGAGCCAAACGCTGACAACTTTGATAATCTCGCTCTGATTAGCTACCATCACTGACGCAGTAGGTGAGAATGTCAACATGCTCAGATCACTTGTAGAAGATCTGTTGTGCAGCTCAAATATCTTGAGGTATGCGATCATATTTGTTTCTTTTAAAGAATCAATGCATTCCTCCCATTCTTTGCGATCATACTTCTATCATGGTCATCATTCTGCAGTTGCGACAGCGCATGCGACCAACTTTTCTTCAGTGAGATCGACTCCTACGATAACTACTAAATAGGCACTTTGACGTAGGATAACGTATGATATGGGGTCAACTGGGATTTTTAGTGTAAATCAATGCAAGTTTATTATTTCACTTGAATTCTTAGTATTATCATCGCATATTTTACTCATCTACCCTCATTATTCTAAGTAAAAGGCTATGATAGCTTGTATTTCTACAAGCTATCAATTGTCTTCACTGACAATCATAATTCTCATCTCATACAATTATAACCTACTTCACCATAAAAAGTAGACCATTTGAAATTCCACCTCCCAAGATTTTTCTTTTTTGCACGTGCCGATAAACCATGCTGATATTTATGGTGCAACTTCCACCTACTTGGCTCACTTGGAAGTTCTTTAGCCATTGACACAACTTTCACCACACACCTTGCATAATCGCCAAGTCAATGCCCATGTGCAAACTTGTGGAACCGTTGACATCACATCCTCTATCATGGTAAAGTGGACATACAACGAGGATGATTTTCATCTTCTTCAGAGGAAGTCACTGTCTTCCCTGATGTGAAAGACACCATCAGCATCTATCTAGAGCCATTTGACGAATATGCTCTGTTTTTCATGTGCCCAAACTGCCTGCATTCCCAGAAACCTTTGCTGGAATCACTCTTAAACTGCATTGGAACATCATAACCGCTTAACTTGCACTTGTGTAGCCTAGATTATATTAATACATCATTGACTTGTACTTGCCACAACCCGATGTTGATCATTCATCAAATTTCTCCACATCAAACTTTATCGGACTCATAAAACTTGACACACATCTACTTCACTCCAAGCAAATCATCAAATAATGAACAACTCAAACTATTCACAAATACTGCAACCCGTTTCAAGAATTCTTTTTTTGATGTAGAAGGTCAGACAATGCTACAACCATAGAGCATACTTAGAAATTCAAGAAACTATAAAACTTGACACTCTGATACCACTTGTTGGGAAATACCTCCCACTTTTGTCACAGGAATAAGTAGAAAAATAACAGAGAAATTAAAAGAAAGCAATAAAACTAGAAATATAAGAATTTATGTGAAAAACTCCCAACTTGGAGAAAAACCACGGCTCACCAAAAAGAAATCTACTATGTGAAAATTTGTTACTATCACATAGAACAATTCTCTCCCCGATCCCAATTACAAGAGCACTCTCTCAAAACTTTTGACTACTCACACCCTTTTTCCATTCTCAAACTATAGAATACATCAAGGGAATTTAACTAGAGCTAGCCCATCCAAGCTTAAAGTATTTCTTACTGGGATGACTAAAAAACGAAAGACATGGACTCCTTTTATAGGCTTGAAGCCCATGACTTTCCTAAACCTATTTTATGTAGGACAGATCCATGATTTTCCTAAACCTTTTAAATGTTGGGCAAGCCCATGACTTAACTCTTTTTTATGTAGGATAACTACACTTCTAATATTTTGCCAAAAACCCAACACATAAATTATTAAATATCTTGAACCCCCTGACTAGTGATGTATTTATTACTAGATTTGCTTATTGTCCTTTTAATGAGACAATTTTTCCAACATTAAGGAGAGGAATTAAAAAGTTGGAAAAAGAAATTACATGGAATGCATCGTTATTGTCTCATTTAGATACATGTACAGATCAATGTGAACATGAAGTTCAGAAAATTATTCATTTGCAAAATATAGCATATCAATTACCAGATACATTTATAGATGCAAAGAAAGTAACTAAGTCACATATACCAGCTACAAATGTCCCATCGAAAATTGATATCCCAACACAGCAAGTTGTCATTAATGAATATAGAACATGCCAGAAGCGTGGTAGACCAGTGGGTTTCAAAGCTAAAAATCCTCAAAAACGAAAAATAAATAATAGAAAAAAGGACTTGGTTGAGAATGTAGATACCCATGAAGAAATCCTTGACATGACTAGTGAGAAAGGTGGAATACCTAAAAATAATAATGAGATTTCAATAAACTATGTCATGACAAGAAAAAGATGGAATCAAACTAATGTAGTTATTGACAACATTTTTGCATATAATGTTACTTTTAGTATTATATCTGAAAATAAGGATCATAAACCAAAATCTGTTGAAGAATGTCAACATAGAAAAGATTAGCTTTAGTGAAAAGAAGCAATCGAGACATAATTAAATTCACTTTCAAAACATTAGATTTTTGGACGAGTAGTTCAAACACCAGAATGTGTCAAACGTTTGGGATACAAATGGGCATTTGTGAGAAAAAGAAGTGAAAATAATGAGGTCACAAGATATAAAGCAAGACTAGTTGCACAAGGTTTTTCACAAATACGTAGTATTGATTATGAGGAGATATATTCTCCAGTGGTGGATGCAATTATACTAAGATATGTAATTGACCTGACTGTGTATGATAACTTGGACATACATCTTATGAATGTAGTCACAACATATTTATATGGATCTCTTGATAATGATATTTATGTGAGAATCTTAGAAGGATTTAAAGTATTTGAAACATATAAATCAAATTTTGGAGAATTGTATTCAATAAAGTTACAGAGATCATTATATGAATTGAAATAATCAGGACAAATGTGGTACAAACGTCTAAGTAAATATTTTTTGAATGAAGGATATCAAAATAATCCAATATGTCCATGTCTTTTTATAAAGAAATCACAGTCAGGATTTGCTATGATAACTGTATATGTTGATGATTTAAATGTAATTGAAACTCCTGAATAGCTTTCAAAGGCAATAAAATATCTTAAAAAAGAATTTAAGATGAAAGATCTTGAAAAAACAAAATTTTGTCTTGGTTTGCAAATTGAACATTTAACAAGATGGGATATTTGTTCATCAATCAACTTATATAGGAAAGTTTTGAAAAGATTCTATATAGACAGGAGACATCCAATAAATATTCCAATAGAAGTCCGTTCATTAGATATAAAGAAAAATATATTTCGACCTCAAGATGATAATGAAGAACTTCTTGGTCTTGAAATGTCATATTTTAGTGCAATTGGTAACTTATGTATCTTGCTAATAATACAAAACCAGATATTGCATTTTCAGTAAATTTATTAGCTAAATATAGTTCTTCTCTAATAACAAGACATTAGAACATAATTAAGCATCTACTCCATTATCTCTGAGGAACAATCGATATGGATTTATTTTATTCAAATAAATCAAAATTCGATCTAGTTAGTTATGCAGATTATGGATATTTATCTGATCCACACAAAGCGAGATCCCAAACAAGTTATTTGTTCACATGTGGAAGAACTGTTATATCATAGCAATCGATGAAACAGACCATAACGGCCACTTCCTCAAATCATGCTGATGCAATTCACGAGGCTAGTCGAGAATGTGTACGGCTAAGATCAATGACTCAACACATTTGTGAAACATATGGCTTGTCTTCTAATAAAAATTTTCTAACAATATTATACAAAGACAACACAGCTTGCATAGCCCAAACCAAATGATGATATGTTAAAGGAGATAGAACAAAGCATATTTCACCGAATCTTTTCTACATTCATGATCTTGAAGAAAATGACGACATCACTGTACAACAAATTTGTTCGAAGGATGCCTGGCAGACTTATTTACAAAAGCATTGCCAACCGCAACTTTTGAAAAATTGGTTCATAACATTAGAATGCGGTGACTCAGAGATCTTAAGTGATATTTTCGTGAAGGTGAGTAAATATATTATATTCTTTTAGGAATATATTTTATATGAAATATGTACTCTTTTTTCTTCATTAAGGTTTTTTTCTCATTGGATTTTTCCCAGTAAAATTTTAACAATGCATATTTCATATATATATGGGCATCTAAGGAAGTATTATAAATATTATAATATAGATGCACAATGCTTAGTGTGCTAAAAGCCATGTGTCAATCTTTATGTTGTCCATATGTCTTGTAGTTATTCATGCTTGTGTCTATGTAAGACCATATCCTACTTTTCACTTTGACTCTAAATAGTGGTATTTGGTGGATCTTAAAAATACACTTTAAAAATCACAAATAGAGGTTTTTTTTAGAATGTTGCACATGTTTTTATCTTTGGATCAACATTTGTTATTGTTATTTCCATTTTTTTAGTTCTTTTGTTATTTATGCTCATTACAAATCTTAAATTGCATTTAGTGAATATGTATATGCTACATGAACAACATATAGACTTTTGCTTTGAGCAAAACATTTCAAACTTTTCGAAAAAGGAAAAAAAAAAAAATCAAATATATATATATATATATATGCTTACATGGACAACATGTGGACTTTTGTTTTGAGTAAAACATTTCAAGCTTTTCGAAAAAGGAAAAAAAGAAAAAGAAAAAGAAAATCAAGGTATAAAGATATAATGCAAATCAAAATTAGATGTGTAAAGATAATTGGTATTTATGAGAATATTTGTAAATTTAGTTGCACTTGAAAGTAGTTGAGATATCTCATTTGTTTGTTAGGTAGCTAATTAAAGTCCAAATGCAACGATCACCCACATTATCATTATTTCACCAATAAATATTAAAATATTTTATTCAACAACTAATCATCATTCTTCTAACGTAAAATTAAACCACTTAAAAAAAATGAAATGCATCTCACAAAGATAAAAAGTGCATACATTTCATTAAATTAATCAAGTTTAAATTAGTAATAATAAACATGTACTCAATCTTTTGAGATCCGAATTGGTAAGATCACTTTCTCCGATCCTTTTACTATAAAGGAAAAAAAAAAGAAAAAGTTACATATGTTTCAATTCATAATAATCTAAATTTTTTACTTTGGCTATATTAATATAGTTACTTAAATATTCATTTTGATTCATTAATATAAACTAACAAATAATGATTTATCCCGTAGAAACAAGTTGGGGACTAGTTTAATAAAATAAGAGGGTATAAATTTTAAAAAAAAAAAAAAAAAAAAAAAAGTTTAAAGGTATATATTGCTCTATTGTCTCTTATTTTTAGAGATGGTTGAATTAACATTTTAATAAAGTATCCATATATATTTAGGGTTGTTTTTAAATAAAAAGAAAATGAGTCAACTTATTTATAAATATAGCAAAATTTTTACTATCTATTAGTGATAAACCGCGATAGACATCTATTAATAACATTGATAGATGTCTATCGCAGTCTATCATTATTAGACAAAGACATTTTGTTATACTTAAAAAATATTTTCAACAGTTTTACTATTTAAAATATTTATCCATTTATTTATTAAATTTAAGATTACCATTTAATTTAGATTTTTTAAAGTAAAAATGTCATAACCAGATTATTAAAAAAATTTAATTTTTTCTTTGTAATTATTAAACTAATTGATAATTTGTTGTTAACTATTTTATATGGATAATGAGGGAGGGGACCAATGGAAGACAAAAAAGACAGACCAACTCACAATTATATCATATATTGCTTTGTGACCTAATTAGGTAGTGTTTGTGTCTTAAGCAAATGAAAATCATAAAAATGTAAAATATTATTTTCTAGATTATGAACATTTGAATTGCATTCTTTTAGGTGCTATGGGTGGTTTTGGTGTTAATTTGGATTTTTAATTAATCTTAGTAGGATATTTGAATGTCTTGTTAACTTTTTTTTAAAAAAAAAATATATATATATATTTAGTATCAAACAAATTTATTTCTTGAAATAGAAGTAGAAGAAGCTTATGGTCAACCAAGTATATTTTTATATGGAAAAAAAACTCATCATATATATATACTTGAATTAGGACAAAATAAGAGTGGTGTAATTAATTACCCTTCTTAGCACCACCTTGTTTATTTATCCAAAAAAATTTATTGTTAGCTTGAGCAAGCTAGATATTTGTACTTCCTTTAATATATAAATGTTATACCCAACTTTTTTTTTTTTTTTAAGAAAACAAATTTCATACCTAACTAATTTCTCACCATTTCTTAAATATAATATATATATATATTCATATGTATGGTCAAATATAAGATGATCAAAGGAGATTGAAAACCAAAACAACCACTCAAAACTGACAAATTGATTGATTTTATGAGGCAAATGGTTCGTTAGTTTTGAGATTATGCAAAATTTATCGTTGGTTAGTTGGCCCAATTGAAAACCAAACCACTAACTATTCATATATATTAAAAACCCTAAACTCTATTTTCTAGATTTATATTCATAACCCCTAATTTTTTTATATGTGGTTGCAATACAATTATCTCTTTCTTATTTCTTCTATTCTTTTAGTCATAGGGTGATCATTTTTCTTATTCTTTCCCTTTTTTTTTTCATGTTTGTTTATTTAAAGAAGAGAAATTAATGAAGCTGGTTGAACTGATCATTCTATCGATCGAAGCTAGAAACTACTAATTAGTCCATAAATATCGTTAATTTTCACCATCGATTGTTAGCCAAAAGATATGCAAACCGATCAATGATCACCCTCAATCAAATATTTTAAATTCATTCCATGTAGTTGATCTAAAAAAGCAAAATAAATATTAAAGTTGTAGAACACACTAAGTAGAAGATTAAAAAAAAAATGAAGTAGAAGAAGGGCAGATATCTAACATGAGCAAAATTCAATAGATTAAGACAAATGCTTCAATCAATCAAGAGATCAAATATTAGAATCTTTGACGAAAATAAAAAGGATTTGATTTATTATTTTGTAAAAAGAAAGAAATATAAAAAAGGTGGGTGAGATGGTAAGTGGAGAAGTGTTTGTTTTGTTTGAAATTGGTTGATTAAAGAAACCGCTCCCACTTGTGAGGTCCTTAAATTGGTCATTGGTAAATGGCAATGCCTTGCCGTTGCCGCCCCTCATTAATTACATATTTACTCCTTCTCCTCACATCACACAATATCTAAATGTATTGTTATTACATTTAGATATTATCATTATTATTATTATTATCATTATTATTATTATTCCAATGGGAAAGAAAGGAGGCAGCTGGTTCTTTGCTGTCAGGAAGGCCTTCAAGCCTTCCCCTCCCTCCCTTCCTCCATCTAAGGTATTTCTTTCCATTTCTTCCCAATTTTTATCCATCATTACCATTCTCGATCTCTCTATATGTCAATTGTTATTGAACCATATTTACTTTATCGGATTTCATATCTTTTATTTTTGAAATCCGCCAACTAGATGTTTTAGTCTCTAATGTAGGTGTTTTATCGTTTAAAAATTTTCAATTTCGTTTTAATTTAATGAAAAAAATTGTCTAATTAAGTTCTTATATTGACAAAATAATATCAAAGTTGATTTATAGAATGGTAATGTAATGTCAAAATACAATTTCGATGTTTTGACTTTGAGATAAAAGAATTAATTGTATGGTTTGATTTGATGAAATAAATTGTGATATACTTATGTGATTTAAAATTTATTTTAAGTTTTTGATTTAATGGATATTAATTTTGTGTATTTCGATATTAATTTTCAATTTTTTCGATTTATATAACATTTTTAAAAATTTATAGATCTATTCAACAAAGTTGAAAGTAGAAATTCGTATTTGAACATAAAAAAAATCATTTTTTACCCAATGGAAATCAATTAATTTTTAAAATTTGCAATTTAACCTACTAATATTGTGCAGAAATATGAAGAAGAGGATCCTGAAGTTGTGTGCTTTCAGCATTTTCCAGTAGTGGAGACCTCTCGTGAGAGCACTAATTCTACACCATTAACAAGCGTCGCTGATAAAAACCATGCTATCGCGGTTGCTGCCGCCACTGCTGCTGCAGCCGAGGCTGCAGTGGTGGCAGCTCAGGCGGCAGCAAAGGTTGTTCGGTTAGCTGGCTATGGTCGTCCATACTCCAAGGAAGAAAGAGCTGCAACTATTATTCAATCTTGCTATAGAGGTCACTTGGTAATTATTAATTAACTCTTTAATTAATTTCTTCCATTCTAAGAAATTATTGGTCTCAACATCATTCCAACCAATTATTTGACTCACAAAACCGTTTTGACTTGCTTCTTAAAAAAGCAATTGAAATGTGTTTCATTGAATATGAGAAGAGGGATTTAAATAAATGATCTCTTGATCGAGAGTATATACTTTAATAACTAATTGAATTATGTTCATGTTAACTTTTTTTTTTAATTGGTAATCTTTTGTTTTTATAATATTTTTTCTCAATAGATATACTCATTTTTACTTACCATCAAAATAAAAAATAAAAAATAAAAAAACTTTTCGTGTACATTTTTCTTTCTGATGGAGTCTCTTTCATATCAATTTTGTTAAAACTCTTATCAGGCTCGATGTGCATTGCGTGCATTGAAAGGTCTAGTGAGACTACAAGCATTGGTACGAGGCTACAATGTACGTAAACAAGCACAATTGACAATGCGATGCATGCAAGCGTTAGTTCGTGTCCAAACTCGAGTTCGAGCTCGCAGGCTTCAACTGGCACACGACAATTTTAAAAAAAAAGTCGAAGACGTTAAAGAAGAAGAACAGTTCAAACAGAAATATGAGAAATTGATGAATTCCCACAGAAGATATGAAAAGGAAACTCTAAGTAGAGAGAAAAATAGAAAACTTTCTTCGAAGAAACAAGAATCCGGTTTGGTTTATGAAGGTGAAAACCGGCGTACAACACAATGGGGTTGGAGTTCGCTGGACCGCTGGATGTCGTCTCAACCTTCCCAGGCTCACGACGACATGTCGGAGAGGACCGTTGAAATGAACCTGGACTCGGGCCCAAACTCGGCCCATGTTCCGAGCTACATGGCCCCAACTCAATCGGCGAAGGCCAAGGCCCGGAATCTGAGTGCAGTTAAACCGCAGAGCCCACTTTTGAGCCCATCAACGAGGAAAAGTTGGGCTCCGGACTCGTCGAGTTCTACAGTTAACCAGGCCCAATACGGCCCAATAATCAAAAGTAATGGGAGAAATACCCAATTACATGGTAGTGTCCCAGATTACTATGGTGGTGAAGAGTGGGCCTTTCCTCTTGGAGCCCATGGTTGAAGATGATTTGGTAAAGGTAGACCCATTAGTTGGCCCATATTTGTTTGTTGAATGTTATTTATTGGGAGTGATTTCATAAAAATATAATAACTGTCATAGCTGAATAGATAAAATATTGATTTTTAGTAGTGGAATTTTATTTGTTTTTGTTGTTTGATGGAACATGTTTTTCAAAGGATGTATTTTTCTTTTCTTTCATAAATTTTCAAAAACGAAATTTTAAAAATAAAGAAAACGATTTATCGTTTTTGAAAATAGACTAGGTTAATTCTATTTTAAAAATAAGTATACTAAACGTATTTTCATCATTTTTTTTATTTCGAGATTAAATATTTTATCCTTATGCTTAGTTAGATATTTCCTTATCCATAACTTTTAAATTTCATCAAATTGATGGATAAGCTCATTATAAAAGGTGTTGACATGTGCCCGAGATGACGCGGGGCAATCAACATCCTCAAAAATAGTTGATTTTAAAAGAAAATAAATATGAGTTGTCATCAATCATTTATATGGTGTGATTGGACACCAGAATAAAATTAATAGTATTTAATAAAAAAAAATAAAAATGATATGCAAAAACTATAGTTGAATTCGGGAGTTGTTTGTGTATGGGAAGGTGTTAGCACCCTATAACATCTGTTTAGAAAAAGAGGGCCGGACTTTATATCTTGAATTTGAATCATTATTTAAATAAAGTTCATTTGGAAAAATAAGATTTTTAAAATAATGTCTTATTTTACACCTCATTTCTCCAACATGTAGAGTCATGGTCCTATAAAATAAATTGAACAATTTCTATCAATTTGACTATGTTAGAATTGAGGAAAAATTTCTCACCTCAAAAATGTCTGCACAATCTATCACAGAATAGCTTTTTAATAAAAAAAAGTTTTTTTAAATATTAATTAAATTTATTTTTTCTTGGAATCAAATCTTGGACTCCCAAATATATGTTCCCTCATTCTAGGAATCTAAAAAATGGACTCCCAGATATTTATAGATTCTATGGTAGGAGTCTTTTATAAAGAAAAACAATCTTAAAAACAAGTTATTAGAGAAAAAATAGATTAGAAAGCCTTTTGAAATAATAGATGTTCAAAACACCAGTGTAATTTTTTTAAAAAATAAAAAATAGATGACTTAAAAAGGGTTTTAGAAAGAGATTTTAAAAAACAGGGTTTTAGAAAGAGATTTTAAAAAACCCTTGAAAAATCTTAATTAGAAGATTTAAAAAGACTTTGAGAAATTTTAATTAGAAATCAACTAACATTTAATATGATATGATGCTGAATGTGAACGCAAAATAGCATATTAAGATTTTAATAAAAACATATTGAAAATCGATCTTAGAATCCTAAAGAATCGACCCCTCATTAAATTCTAGAAAATCAAACTCTCAAATTTTCTAGATTTTCTTGTCGGTTTTTTTCTTCTTTTTCTTTTGTTGCTAAAGAAGAAGATAGCTTTATAGCCAAAATATTTCTCCAAATGTCATGGAAACTTACGGGCTAGTTTTTAAAAATTTGAAATTATGCTAAATGTGTCTTAACCCAAAAATGAAAGCAAATTTCAAGAAAAAAAATGAACACAAAATTTGGAACTTACCCTTTTTGCAATTTTTTGAACTAATTTAGTTACTTTAACTAACCAATTTAGTTATTTTAATTGAATTATACATAAAAGTTAAAAAGTTATAAAAATAAGGCTAAAAAGGTGGATAATCAAAAAAATAGTAAAAGTAAGACGAAATTAATCTAATAATTAAATTTATTTTAAATAAGGCCAAACAGAAATAGATGGCTACAGCATGTCTCCCTTCATACATCCTTGTAGAATTAGAAGGTGGACGAAGGTATAGCCACAATTTTGTCAAGATAAAATACTTCAAATGTATTAACAATGTCAAGGGCGAGTAGGGATAAACAAGCACTTTATGACAAAATAAAAAAGAGTTGAAGGCCAAGGATAAACTAATACCATTGCAACAAAAAGATGTCAAGGGCCAAGATAAACAAGCGTCACACGACAAAATAAAAAGAGTTGGAGGTCAAGGATAAACAAGCGTCATCGCAACAAAAAGTGTCAAAGGTTAGGGGTAAACAAGCGGCTCATAACAAAATAAAAACGCTGGAGGTCAGGGATAAACAAGCGTCATCGCAGCAACAAGGTGTCGAGTCAAGGATAAACAAGCGTCTCATGACAAAGTAAAAAAGAGCTAGAGGTAGGGATAAACAAGCGTCATCGTAGCAAAAAGTGTCAAGGGTCAAGGATAAACAAGCGCCTCATGACAAAGTAAAAAAGAGCTAGAGGCCAGGAATAAACAAGAGTTATTGCAGCAAAAAAGTATCAAGGGCTAGGGATAACCAAGCACCTCATGATAAAACAAAAGAGAACTGGAGGTCAGGGATAAACAAGCGTCACCACAACAAAAATAAAATGCTTAGGGTTATGGATAAACAAGCACCACCACCAAAAATATAAGGATAAAGTCATTCACTAATGTGAGTATACATGTATATGCTTGCTAAAATATGCTTATTTTAATGATTTTTTTACTCTTCTTTAGATTCTTTTCAAAAGAAAAAAACAAGTTAAAAGTATACAAAATAGTTTGCTCTATCTTGCCTTGAAAATCTCCTTAGAATGATTATTTACCAAATAAAATACCATCTTTAATCTTCGAGACTGATGGTAAAAATGTGGATTCGTAAAAGACAAAGTGACCTTGTACTTAGACCTTGATCAACTTAAAAGGCTAAAGTCCTTAAATCTTTAAAGATTTTTTTTTTTTTTTAATAATCTTCTGCATTATCGTCTTTGATAGTCTTTAATAAAATGAAAGAATTCACTTCAAAACTGTTTCTCTTCTGCAACATTCCATGGCCTGCAATGCAATCCTACTCAAGCAAATGATACATAAACTTCGATAAGGAAAGCTGGTTTAACCCTATATATTAAATAAGGGAGACTGCCCCAAATGTCTTTAACAAAATGGGAGGACTCTTTCAAAATTTGTTCTCTTTTGCAAGCAATGATGACGAATATTAGATGTCCTGTAATGTAATCCATATCTTCAAATGTAGTTATACTTAGACGAATGATGTTGAATCTTTGATGGGAAAAAACTGGCTTCACCCTGTACATACTAAATAAAGGGAGACTGCCCTAATTGATGTGTAAACAAATGATAGCATCTCAAGATCATCATTTTTCTCAATAAACTTGATACTTTATAGGAGGCTTCCATTACATCAACTCAAATTTCAATAGGGAGTAGCTGATGCAACAAAATTTTGTACCCAATCCATGCATAACTTAATGTATCTTTATACTCACAAAGTGGAGGTATGATGGCTGAATAAACATACTTTTTTTTTATCAAATATAAGCTCATACTACTTCCAAAGGTTTTGGCTTGATAGTTTTCCAACCATCTTGTTATGGTTTTGAGGTTGTTTGGGCATTAAATATTTTAATTACATTCCTTGCTCAAGATTAAGATATGGAACTTTGTATTATATAGGATCGGTATGGCAATCCTAAAGGGGTGAATAGGGTTTATTTAAAACTAATTAAAACTTTTTACTACTGTGGGCCCAATTAAATAAATTAACAAACTTTTTGTTAACAATAATTTAAACAATAAATTCATGTAAATAAATTCAATTCAAAATAATCAAGAAGTTAATAAAATTACTTTAAAGCACTCAATTTGATTCTAATAATAAGATTGATGAGAATGTAGAAATTAATTTAAGAACTACCCATCAAAATATACAAATATCTTTAAGAACAAATATTGCAATTAATTTCATGTAATAAACTATAATAACATATTAATTGCAAAATGAAAGTAGGAGAATGATAGAGAAATTAATACTGGAAATTTTTATAGTGGTTCGGCAAAACCCGACCTACATCCAATTCCCAAACTCCTCTTAGGTATGTCACTATGAACTTGACTCTTTCCACAGCTTAGAGTCGAACCACTACACCTTCCTTTTTTGGGTGCAAGAATAAACTCGATCCTTTCTACGGCTGAGGATCAAACCGTTACAATACTCATGTTATGAGTTTAAGAGTAACCTTTTACAATAGATTTAGAAATGAAGAACAAGATGAGAAAAACTCTCTAAAAGAGTGGATTTACAAATTGTAGCACTCAATAAAGTAATCATCTCAATATAATGAATCTCTCAAGGATAAGATAAAAAGAAAAAAGAGCTTGGAGAGAATAACAATGGTGACTTTGAGGATTGTAAAAAATGTGTAATTGTTGTTATGATTTGGAGAAGAAGATGAGTTTAAATAGAGAGGAAAAATTGTTGAAAACCACATTTAATTTGGGTTTGGATCTTGGAAAAGAAAAATCAATGATGGAGATTTTAAACTTAACTAGTCGTTAGATACAAACAAAAAAATAATATAATAATATATATATTTTAAAATCCAACAAAAAAAACAATGTCCACCATGTATCCAAAACTAGCCCATAGACATAAATATAAAATAATATTAAATTCATTTTCTTTTTAAAACCAATCCAAAAATTAAAAGTCCACCATATGTCACTTCTTCATTGGTCAAGTGGAACCTTTCAATTGGTCTACTTTGATAAGAAAAATTATGCTACGTCATCAGCTTGAAATTTTTCCTTTAAGATTGTTTCGGTCATATCTTCTTCGTTTGAGGTCTGATTTAGGTAATTCAAATTGTGTTGGAATAGTTGTTTCGAGCTTTAGCAATGGACACTTCAAAACACTCAAATTGTTAATAAATAAAAGCAAATTTATTATCATCAAAATATTAATTAATAATTAATTAAAATTTATTATTTTGAGATTAAGAGCCAAAAAGCCAACATATTCGATCTTTATGTTGATTTCGCTTCTAATTTCCTCCTTAATCCCATATATTTCTTTCATGATGGAACAATAGGGGGACAAATATAACCAAAAATATACTTGAAATATAGAAGCCAACAATCCATTTCATAATGAAAAATATGACGCATGTGGCTATCACGATATCATCCAACTCAACAAAAGATTAAAAGGTGTCATTGTTATAAAGGTCTTTCCTTGACCTTAAAGATAGCTAATGACAATTGACACTTGCATTTCTCTAGTGCTCTTTAGTAGTTCTTTGGCTTCCCAGTTGTGAGGCTCAAGTTTTTTTGCAAGCATGGATAAACCAACTCATCAGATGGAGTTGCACTTCTACAGATGATAGCAACGAGATGCTTTGTTGCCCGTTCTTTGTCGATTGCTGATTTGGTGTATTTAGTTAACCTTTTCCTCTTCATTGAGGATTTTGAATGTAGTTCATTTATTTAAATGATGGTAGTGGCACCTGACTAATAATGCTCTGGCCTAAGCTGATCTCATGCATTTCATCTTTTCTTCTTGTGGAATCATGCTTATGCATCATTTTATAAACCTTCACTTTTATTACATTCTCAGTTCTTTCTCCTATTGTTATAATGTCGAAGAAGTTTGTTGAGGTATGTTCAATCATCTTATCGTAATATGAAGCATTTAAAGAGCTTATACACACTAATGACATTTCCTTATCAGTCAATGGAGGTTGCTTCTAAGCGACCATCTTTGACCATATTCCTTGAAAGTATTTCTTGCTTCTTTTTCCATATAATGGAGATTCAAATGGTCTAATGCCAAATTAGTATTGTGTGTGCACTGTCTTAATACTTATGCATTTGAGAGGTATCCAACTGCATGTACCAATGAGTGGTTGAGCCAATTAGACTATCAGTAGACGCACCAGAACATCTCAACTAAATTGACACCTTTTTAGCACCTCCATCATACCCCATACCCAATAGAGAATAACTTCGTTACCATAAGATGAACTAATGTGAATTAGGCTATCACGAATACAGTGTAATCAATATTTTGTCATTATGTGTGTGGACTAACATTTTTCAGCAGTACATGACGAGATGGTTTTTAAAGTAGCTATCCCATAATACTTTCTAAATTTCAGCATCTTGGACTTGGGTGGAATAATATGATGCCTGAGACTAGACAGATTTGTGTCACCTTAATACCTGCGTAAATATCAATGCCTTTTATTGCACATAATCTCTTTTTTAGAAACTTTAATCTTCCCCGCTGCCTATATTTTCATAATTCTTCTTGGAATCTTGCATGCTTAGGGTGGATACTGAGTCATTCAAATGGCTCACTTATTGTGAAGCTCAACTACAGTCTTGTGTAAGGTATGCCTTCAATTCTACCAATGATGGCTCTGACAGCTTCTTTGGAGTAAAACTATGTGGGTAAGGAGAGGTGTTATCTAGAACTTGGTTTTGTACCAATGTTGCTTATTCGAATGCTCTTGTTAATGGTCTATCTTTAACTGGAGTGAGTAACTCTAAAACTTTTGTCATATGACCTTTTAGCTCTTGGGCATCCTTTTTTATTGCTTGCACTTGGCTAGTAAACAAAGTGAGGTTAAATAATATCAACGTAAAAGGCTCCATGCAAAGTGAAGTTTGCTCTAAGCTCCTACATGAAAAAGGTCCTCAAATTGGTCAAAAGTCGCACATGACAGATTGACCAAATTGATTGAGAATTTTTGTGTGCTTGCACTAAAGCATAAGCGCCTCAAAGGTCAACAATACTCCGTCATTGATTCTAATCCTAGTAGGTAAAGCCTAGGCAAGAAGCTTTTGATTGTGTGTGCAATAATAAAATGCACAATAGATACACACAATAAAATTAAAATATAATTAAAGAATAAAAAAAAAATCAAGATAAAGGAAAAAATAACCAAACTCTCGAGGTAGAACCTTATGTCTTCAATGGAGTTGCAAGCTACCGCCACGTATCCAAGACGACGTGGAGCGACCAACGTCCTCAAAAAGAGTTAATTTTAAAAGAAAATAAAACATGATTTGCCACCAATATTTTTTACGATGTGATTGGACACCGAAATAAAATCAATAATTTTTAATAAAAAAACAAAAATTGTCTGCAAAAACTAGAGTTGAGTTCGGGAGTCGTTTGTGTATGAGGAAGATGTTATCACCCCACAATACTCGTTTGTGA
This sequence comes from Benincasa hispida, assembly GCF_027475165.1. Lineage (NCBI taxonomy): Eukaryota > Viridiplantae > Streptophyta > Magnoliopsida > Cucurbitales > Cucurbitaceae > Benincasa > Benincasa hispida. The sequence goes on along the minus strand of NC_143489.1, from coordinate 23,236,785 downwards.
TCAAACTTTATATCCTGAATTGAAATCATCATTTAAATAAAATTTATTTGAAAAAATAAGATTTTTAAAATAGTATCTTATTTTACATCTCAATTCTCCAATATTTGGAGTCATGATCCCATAAAATAAATTGAACAATTTCCATCAATTTCACTGTATTAGATTTGAGGAAAAATTCCTCAACTCAAGAATGTGCGAAATTATTACAATTTTTTAAAATCTGTCATACGAATAGTCTTTTAATAAAGAAAGTTTTTTTTTCTTTAAATATTGATTAAATTCATTTTTTCTGGATCAGATCTCAGACTCCCAAATATATAATCCCTCACCTCAAGAATTTAGAAAAACGGATTCTCAAATATTTCTAAATTTCATCATAGAATTTTTTTAAAGAAAAATAGTCTTAAAAACAAGTTATTCCAGAAAAATTGATCAGGAACTTTTTTAAATAATAAAATAATTTCTAAATCTTCAAAAACACCCCAAGAGTATATTTGTTTTTTTTAAAAAAAAAAAAAACAAGATGACTTAAAAAGGGTTTTAGAAAGAGATTTTTTTTTTTAAAAAAAAAAAAAAAAAAAAAAAAACTTTGAGAAATATTAGTTAGAAGGGTTAAAAAGACTTCGAGAAATTTTAATTAGAAAGTTTAAAAAAATTGAGAAATTTTGATTAGAAATCAATTAAAATTTAATATCAACATTATACGGGCACAAATATAATTTAAGAAACATTGTAATAAATTAAGTAAACATAAAATAGCATATTAAGATTTTAATAAAAGAACATATTGAAAATTGATGTCAGACTCCCAAAGAATCGAGGAGTTCTAGAAAATTAGACTCCTAAAATTTTTAGATTTTTTTTTTTTTTCCTAGGAAGAAAATGACTTTATAGTCAAAACATTTCTCCAAATTCCATAAAAACTTATTTGAAATTATGCCAAATGTGTCTCAACCCAAAAAGGAATGTAAGTTCCGAAAAAAATAAACACAAATTTGAAACTTACCCTTTTTTCGATTTTCTGAACTAATTTAGTTATTCTAACTAACCAATTTAGTTACTTTAACTAAATTATTCATAGAAGTTAAGTAGTAAAATTAAACTTAAAAAAAAAGTGGATAATCATAAAATTTAAAATTAGTAAAATTAAAATAAAATTTATTTAATAATTAAATTTATTTTAAATAAGATGGGACAAATATAGGTTGTTAGAAAAGGAAAAGAAAAGAAAAAAAGAAAAAGACTTGAGATGAGATAGAGTAATGTGATATGACAAATTAAGGAAAGGGATTTTTGAAAATTAAATGAAATAAGTCATATAAACTTTATGACTACCACCAGCCTCACCTCTGTCTAGTTGTCATCCTCAAAGCTTAAAACATCCATATCAATTAATTTCTATAAAAATATATTTTAAAAAACAAACAATTAAAAAATAAATTTGTCGCATGTTTTAAATAACTTAAATTGTTTTTACGATATAATCAAAATGACCAAGTCATCTCTTAAGTTGATGTCGATTTCATCGACCATATGTTATGGATAATTTTAGATCAAAAGGATAAATTTGAAAGTTAAAAGAAAAGAAACCGCTTTGAGGATGAGATAAAAACATATATTGGACTAAGTAGGCCAACTTCTCACTCGACCTTCGAGACCAAGGAACCCAATTTGCGCATGTGGCATCTCCACTGCCTCCAGTTCAATAATCTTATAGATTTTTATATTAGGTTATTTGATAATTCGATTTCTAAAGAAGATAGAATGAGACCTAGGTCAAACACGACTATAAATATATTATTATAACTCTTAAATCTTACTCTCAAACTCTCAAGCTTCTATCTTCTTTCGCTCATTCATTCAAGCATCAAAGTGTGAGACAAGCATCACAACAATATGTATGTTTTTTTCTTTTTCAAGCCATATTATTTTTCCTTTCAAACAAATTGACTTTGGTATCACGTGAAGATCAAATACATTGTTTTAATATATATTTTGACACTAACAATATAAGTGGATAGAAATTTAAGACTTTGATCATCTCTGATCAAAGTTAAATTTAAAAAATATTTTCTAGAATTGAAATCGAATGTTTTGATTTATTATTATTTTTTTTTTGGCAGAAATTTATGTTGTTTTGTTAGGGTTTGGCTTTTTAGGTATTTGCAAAGAACAATGTCAAAAAATGGAGATCGGAGAATCTTTAAAATTGGAGAGGGTGTGCTTTTCAAAAAAAAAAAAAAAGGACCCATAAATCTACATTGATTTTAGGAAAAGATTGGTAATGGTCTAAAATTAAATCATTGTTCAATTACATGTTTTCAACTCATCCATTTATGAAAAGAATAAATAAATTGGTAGGCGTACGGCCTTTCTTCCTTTATTTACTCCTGTCGGTGGTTGCCTTGTTTCTTCATATTTTTTTAATGTTCAAAATTCATTTTTTTTTCATTTGATTGAACTTGAAAAATAAAATGTTAATTTCTTTTCTATGATTATTTATTTTTCTATTGCACAAAAAGAAGGTTGGATCTGGCTTTTGAATATTACTTTGGTTAGTATAACGATTATAGGGGTGGAGATTGAACTCCCGATCTTTAGGGATGAAGATCATGTCAATTACCACTTAGTTAAACTCACTTTGGCCTCCTTTGGAGATTACTTACTCTCCCTTTGGATAAGTCGAATAGGGCTATTTATAAGTTAACCTTTTGACACACATATGTAATTATGTGTCGCGGTAGCGATGATATGGACGTTTCTGACGCTCAAGGTTGCAAGGTGTCAGTCTAGACTGGGTTCAGTTATTTTCAAGTTGGTATATATCCACTAGCTTGGCTAATTGACCTAAATCCTGAGACACTGACATTTTCTTTTTGGGACGTGCAATCCATATGCATTTTTCCTGTACCCTATGGGCTTTGGGTCTTGTCTTGGGCAAACCATCAACAATATATTTTATACAAGTGATCTATTTTTTAGAACAATTGAAATTACTTTCCTTTTGGGGGGTCATTTTCTTGTTGGAATCAAAATATCCAGATATCTCAAGAGTTTTGGTGTCATTCTAAACATGAGTTTTCGAGATTTTCACATTGGAGACATCTTTTTTTTTTTTTTCGTTTTAAAAAGATATTCAAATTCAAATTAATATTTATTTTATAAAAATCTTAAATTATTATATATTATCTTATTGAAGAAAATAACTTATAAAAATAACATAAACTATATTAATTTTAAAAAGAAACTAAAATTAATAAAAATAAATATATTATATAAATTCAAATTATAAATTAATGAATAACCGTGAGAAGATTTTTGGAATATTATGTAAATTTAAGATATTTTCGAGTTATACAACAAAACAGAGTTATCCAAACATTTTCTATTATCTGGAAAAAAACATTCTCTAAAATAAACATAGTTATTTAAAGATATCAGATATCAATAATTTCAAACGTCTATAATTTTGAGGATCCAAAAATTTTAATTATCTACATTCTAAAAAACAGTCAACCCTTTAATTAAAGATAATCGACTTGTTAATCGTCGCAAAACAACAACTTTTAAAAACTACCCATTCATAGTTATTAGAATAAATGATGTGAAACAAACTACCCAGCAACCCAATAAAAATGTGTTTTCAAAATATGGTCCCTATAATTTACTACAATGGGGTAATAATTGTGATGTATTTTTCAATTCAACAAATTAATATATTGACTGTCAATTTCATTTCAATAGGTGACAAAAGATTTTAAAGATGAAAGAGATTCATTCCTACTTTAAATACTAGTCAAATTTATTTTTCTTTATTTCAAATATTGTTAATATAGATTTAAAAGGTTGTCAAAATTATTTTGATTGTTTTGACAATAATTTTGTTTGAACAAAGGGTGAGGGATTGAGCATGAAAATGAATATCGAAACAATCGAATGATCTTTCATAAAAATTTAACCACCTAACAAAAAATAAAAGAGAATACGAGTATAGAGGTTTAAACTTTTAAATATCAAATGGACTTTATTAGAGCTTCATTTGACATTGTTGTACTTTTTTAATAATAATAATGATATACTAACAACTTATTTCGTAGAAAAATGATGGTAATGTGTAGTAAAATAGCTTTAAAATTGAACAAACTAGATATTATATTTTGTAAATAGACATTAAATTGTTATAATTTTAGTTATAATGACTAAAACAGACGTATCGTTGATAATTTACATTTTTTGAAAAAAATTATAAATTTATTTACATAATTGTTTAAAATGTTACAATTTGACCTCATCCAAATATAACTTAAATAATATGTTTGAATTTTTCCAAATATTTTCTATATGGTAAAATTTAGAGAAGGATAGAACATTATAGCGACTATATAATAAGGAAAAAATTATACCAAGTTTAGCGAGTTTAACTTAGTAATAAATAATATACAATCTTTCTCTTGATATTAGAGAGGTCTGATTTTCTATCCTCCACAGTCGTTGTGAAAAAAAAAATTCAAATAAATATATATTTAAACCAATCATATTATAAAGTTGATTAGTCCGATCCACATAACATGTATCACAATGGATGAACTTTAAAAATTTATTTTTAAAAAAAAAAAAAAAAACTATGCTATTGGAATGATTGGAAGCATAATATGATCATAATGGATAGTTTATTTATTTATTTATTTTAAAAAAAAGAAAAGTCCATACCCATGTTGACATTTGGAAGGCTGATTTTGGAAGTGACTCAACTTTACTAATAGCATTTCTCTCTCTCTCTCTTGTTTCTCTCTCTAAGATTGTATTAAAGTGTCAACTAACTCTACACAATGAATCTCTCTCACTCCCTACACTCACACATCTATTTACTAATTTCTACCAACCAAATCTTCTTTTTCTCCCTACCCCATGTGCTCGGAGCCGCCGCATACGCCCCACCGGACCTCTATTCCTACCCTCCCTCTGTCTTGGCTTCCGCCGGAGCCGCCGTGGATGCCAACGCCGCCGCGTTTAACTTTGGCCTCTGTTCCCTTTTTGTGGGAGGAGGCACCGGGGAAGCCGAGGTCATCCGCCGCATCCAAAGTTCTCTGGCCAGTCCCAGCTCTCGGGGAGCTGCCTCCGCCGCCGCAGCTTTTTAACGAAGCCAAACAGAGCACTCTACCATCGCCCACGACGTTGCTTGACGGCCCGGAAAGGGCTGGCGACAGATCAAAAAGATGGGGTTCTTTTAGGATGTTTAAGGATTTCGTTGGCGGCAATGGCAACGGCAACGACTCTTTGGCTGCCGGTGCTGACTGCGGCGGCGGAAGCGGGTGGTTTAGAAGGAAACGAACTTCATCATCGTCGGTTTCCTCTTATACAAGATCACACTTCTTGGTAACTCCAAATCTTTCAACTTTTATATATAATTGTTTTATTATTGTTGTTGTTTTTAAAGATGTGTGAATGAAAATGTTAAATATCTTTTTAATTGGAGCCCAAACAGCCTCTAATACATATATTAGAGGTAAATTTTAAATATTTAAAAAGTTAAGGGGTAAATTTAAATCAAATTAAAGGATTCTATTCCAATTATAATTAAGGATTACTTTTAAATATAGAAAAATAAGTTAATTTATTAAATAATATAACAAAATGTCACTGTCTATCAAACAGTGTTTATGTAATGTACTATAGGGATGATTATTTGTTTCCTAACTACTTATATACTCGATGATGACGTCGGACGGCGGCACGACTCGGACAACAGTGGACATGTGATGGAGTGTCGAATGGTAGCAAATGGACATGGATGGTGGACGATAGAACGGCGACAAATATGAAGATGGAGAGATTCTCGCGCAAGCAATCAAGGAGTCTCTTTTGTTTTTGTTAACTCTATATATACATATATATAAATCGTCAAGTATGATATATACTGTGATATATGATATATACTCCGATTTATGTTGAAAATTTTATGATGTATACTATAGTTTATGTTGAAAATTGAGTCCATCTAGGTTTATATATTATAGTAGATATTTTTGTTTGTATCAGACTACTTTGAATTTATGATATATATTGTCATATAAATGGAATTTATGATATATACTGTGATTTATATTGAAGATTGAGTATCGAAACTTTTGAATAATACAATCATCTATTTAAATACAATCATAATATAATGTTCTAAGATATATTTAAAAAAAATAAAATAAAATAAACCAGGAATCCACCAAAAAAAAACCAACAAGTTGTTGCGAAATCAATTATATTTAAGTATATATCAAATATATTTAACAATATATTTCATATATTGGTAAGAATATTTGCAAAAATCTAATACAATGTCCAAATATATATTTAAAAATAACATGAATCTACTAGTAAAACAAGTTGCTTGATACATGAAATGTGTTAAATGAAAAATAAAATCATTTCAAATGCATTCTTCTCTCTCCAATTGAAAATAGAAACAAAATCTCACTAATTAATACTATATATAATAAATGTATTTTCTCTATCTAACATCAAGGGAACATTTTTCCAATACATAGTCTCTTTCGAACTGTCCACCAGAAGGGTATTTTTGTCCGATAATTTCATTAAATTTTATATATGAAAATATTAAAAAATGTGGATATCTATGAAAATAAATTTTGAAAATGGATTGAACTTTAATAATCCCAATTTTCAACTAAAAGAAGAAAGGGGAAAAAAGCATATGATGAGTCATATTTGTGGTGGTATTACTATAGGCATATTGGGATATTCCAAAGGAATATATATATTTTTTAATTATTATATTGGTTAAATTAGAGTCCAAATCCCACAGATATGCATTCATATAAATTTGTGGCTCTATCTTTAAACTGGTTTCTTGTATTGTATTCTTCTTTTCAGATTCCTTCTTCTTAAGAGAAGAGCAGCTTATGAACACAACTTCCAGGCATCTCTCTCTCTCTCTTGTTCATATTTTCTCTTCACATTTATGAGTTCTTAAATGAAATTTGCTACTATATTTTACTTGTCTTTGCTGTTTTTCTTTTATTTTCCTCTTTATTATTGTATAAACTATTGTTCATCATTCCATTGGAATCCATCTCTATTTGCCTGGAAATAGAATGAGGGTGTTGATAATAACTTATTTTTTTGTTTTTTGAAATATAATAAGACTTTAGAATTCAAATGTTACTTTTGAGAAACAAAAAATCAATATTGCATAAGTTTCAAAAATAGAAAATAAAAAATAAGATGATAATCAAGTGAAGCCTTACTTTTTGAATTAATAGATTTAATATCTGCTTATATATATTGAATTACTACTTGATCTTCCTACACTCTCCCTTACGAGGTTTTTTAGAAAGATGTGAATCAATATTAATGATGAAAAATAATATTGTAATGATTTCAACTCTAATGTAATGTAATTTGTTGTTAGACACAAAAGTAGGCTTAAATCGATAAGGTAAGATAAGTATATTCTTAAGAAATGTTTGAGCATACATGAATTTTATTTTGTACATTTTTTTAAACGTCCATCCTCATATAAGATATTATAAAATTAATTAAAAAAAGATATAGTTAACTTTTTTTTCTTTCGTATTTGACAAAAACAAAATTGATGACATTGAGGATTATCATGTTAACAAAATTCTACTTTCTTGATTGATGATACATACTTTATGCTAGTAGAATTAAACTCACGTGGATTCATGTTTTAAAATTTAAAAGATTAGAATGTAACTCAAACTTCAATTTTTTACTACAAATCATTAACCCACTCTAAAATTTCAATTAAAAATAAGGTTAGCAAACTTTCAATATCAACACCTTACAAGAATTAATCAACAAAATAAGTTGTGCTAGGATGAAGATTTGAATCTAAAATCACTAGCCTTCAGAAAAAGTTATTAATGTCTTGACTAGTTGACTCATGTTCATTTAGGCTATAATATAAAATTTAAGTCAAGAATAATATATTAAATAGCTAAAGTGAGTTTAGCTCAATAGTAATTGATGTGATTTTTTTTTCTAGAAGTTGAAGATTCAATCTCCCATCCCCAAAGTTGTTGTACTAAAAAAAAAATCAAGAATAATAAGCAGTTAAGTATAAACTATCGTAAGTTGGCCTAGTGATTAATAAAGGAACATCCCCTCACTAAAAGGCTAAGAGATCATGAGTTCAATCCATGGTGGCCGTCTACCTCGAATTTAATATCCTACGAGTTTTCTTAACACCCAAATGATGTAAGGTCAAACGAGTTATCCAAAAAGAAGAAGAAGAAGAAGCAGTGTAAGTATATAATATGAACATTTTTATAAATTATACAGAAAGGGTACATATAATTAACAGTTCCAGCGTGTTAGATTACAATTTACTCAATAGGGGAGGGAATATCAGCCATTTGCTGATTTCCCTCTCTTTTGTTGATCTTAAAAGTTCTCAATATTACAAGAGAACTCATTCCCCAACTTCACTTTGATGATTGGAGCATTGCCCATCAGATGGCAAAAATGAAACAAGACTCTGCAACAAAGTTGAAGTGAAAACCAACTCTTTTACACTTCTCTTTCAGTTTGAGTACAATGGAAGTAGAGGACATTCAGATAACTCACCTGCAAAAATTTAGGGTCTTTGGAATGAATATTCAAGTAAGGGACGCTCCGACTCGGACCGGTTTCAAGCTTTTGAGGGTGTTCCAGAGATACTCGAACACCAAAAGAATCAGACCAAAGATATACAAGAAGAAAAGATGGAGTCTCTCTAACAAGAAAGGTTTGGAGGAGATACTGCTTCCTCCTTCAGTCTTCAGTGTTACAAAAGCCATTCTCTCCTCCATCCACCCTGTTAGAAAGAAATCATTTTTCAGCATTTCCAAAGAACCAAAAAGAAACAGAGGAATTCTAAAGGAAAAATGCTCACATGAGCTTTTCTTTGGCAAGTTTGTCCAGTCATGTGGACTCATCTTTGTTTCCGAGGCTCTGATTAAGTCAAGAAGAGCTTGATTTACCTAAATTTTCATAGAAAACAAACTTATCAGTTTCTGTTGTCAACTAGACATAGTGACAAACACAATTTAGATTGATTCTGGTAAGAAAAAAGTACACCTCTTCGGTTCTCTCTCGACTGACTAGATGACCTCCATGGAGATCTACCATTCTAGCAACAGGATACAGCTTCTCTGCAAGTCTTCTAGCATAGTACATCTGAGCAATAACATCGTGCCTGGTCATCCAAAACAAATTAGTCATCAATCAATGACGAAGTGAAATATCGTTATGTGATAAATGGTAGGTGGTACAAATATGCTTATGTGCACAAATTTTGCAGATTTGGATGTCAGTCATCCCTTCATGGCTGTTAAGAGAAGTGATTGTTTACCTGCCATGAATGACTGATACAAGAAATCCAGCAGACTGAAGACATTCGATCTCTTTTCTTGTCACTGTATGAGTCCAGCAAGCATTGACTTGACCCGCAAAACCATCATTAGATTGCATTCCTGTTGCTGATATACCTTTAACATATTCCTGCAAATAGTCGTTTCAAGTTGAGTACGGCACTAAATCGTAATGTGTGTTTATGTGTGTGCACATGTTATGCTATAGACTAGAGACAGCAACTGCCAACAGTTATGATGCCACCCCTCGTCTTCGAGGTCAGGGTTCAAATATCTACCCCGGATCCAAGTAGTAAATGATTTTGGGGAAAAAAAGAAAATCCTAACACCAAGAATCCAAATTTCTCTGTCCACAGAAAAACAGTTGATAGAGATACCGTGAAGAATCGATATAAACAATCAATAGATGAATGGTGGCACAGACACCTATAGTTTTTAACAAGTTTCCCAAACATTAAGATGTCTCTCAATATGAGCACATGGTTTCAACAAAATTCATCCATTTTGGCAGAGACCTATCTATACATACATACATTTATACATATAAATTTAAATGTCATTTAACGACTTTGATAAATCTCACAAACAATTAGCTATCCAGGAAGGAATTATTTATACTCAGGGGTTGTGACTCAAGAACATAAATACCACAATGTAGTGTCAAATAACTTGATCTACGGGAAGAAGGTGGACCTTTCTCAAACAGGTTTCCTTACGACTGACATCAGTTTTTGGTTTAACTTATTCCTTTTCGGTTTTTTTATTTTTTTATTTTTTTATTTTTATATATATATATATATCCGTGAGTCATTTTCATAAGGAAGTTCAAAAGAAGTTTGTTCTAAGAGGGTTCAGGGATGTTTGACTTCTTTTCCTTCATGGGGTTAGATTCCATAAGCAGCAGTCATTGCCCAAAACACTTGACTGGTAGTTAATAACTTAATATTGTGATTTACTTTCATGTAAGAATAAAATCTCAGAAATAATCATATAAGAAATTTTATTTCTATGTATGTAAGATTTCAATCATCGAGAAGTATGTTTATCTTTGAGATGGGATGTTGTACAGTTCGAAACAATATAAAGACTGTTGAATTTAAAGCAACTAGTGATGGTAGAATTAACTGGTTGACAGAGTGAAAATACAACTCCGCATGGCAGTGTAGCTACATTTCAGACCGATTTCAACATAACACCATCAGTGAGCTTCTGAAGCCATTGAAATAACTAACTTATTGTTTCCATTTTCAATCCTTTATTGAGAGGTCTCAGGAGGAGAGGGTGGTTCGAAAAGAGGAGGGGTAACGGGGTAGGATCAGGTTTAATGAAAAGATAAGAGAGCCAGAATCCAACTATAAGTCTATGAAGGCTACATAAAGCCAGTTAAGAAGGATACATCCATCATACATACCCGATATAATACTGTTCTTCTTTTTTCAAATCCGATATACTCCTCAAGATATTCCTGCACCATAAGATACAATAATATTTTTCAGAAGAATATATAGTTTACGTGTTTCAAGATGGTAGCAATGATTCATCTACTCATCCTCTTTCAAATTCACATGGTGTTGAAGATTGAAGATAGCATGACGATTAACTTTACCTTCGAATAGTGGGTATCCAAATCAACACTAGCCCTTTGTTCAGGAGTCTTGGCCTTTAAGAATCTGACTGCAATGTCGAACGTTTGCCTGTCAAGCTACAATAAAGAGTGGGAAGAAAGGCATCGGTATTATTCCTTAAGAAACAGCTCAACCACAACTGAATAGTTTCAATCAATGACCTTTTATATTAAATTCATGCTCTAAGCCTCATCTTCACCAACTTAGAACTAGTACTAATTTATTATCTTTTTTATGTTTCATAAAATATTTAGACCCTAAACGGATGAAAGAACATGCTAGCAGCTTTTTGATATTTTTCTGAAGATTATATAACAAATAAACAGCTCAGAGTGGAAGCACAAAATATTTTATTCAGATACCTTGGGGCAACATTGAAAACCTCCACCAGTTACATTGAGCATGGCCAGTGACTTGACTCTTTCAGGCGCCATAGCTGCTAATTTGCAAGCTATCATGCCTCCTATATCGATATCCAGATGACATGTAAGAATAAGGAGCTGATAACTACAAGGTAATGCTTTCACTATTTCTTGTTCAGAAGTCATTAAGCAGAGTTAAAAACTCACTCACCCATAGAATGACCAAAAATATGAGCTTTTTCCCACCCCAAATGATCCAATAAGGCAATGGCATCCTTGGCCATAATCTGCGTTCTGCACGACCAAGAAAAGAAAAACAGATCACAAACTAATTGCTAGTGTTTTTTTTTTTTTCCTCCAATAGCTTCTTCTGGACCATGAAACAAAAATAAAAATGAAACCCAGCAACTTTTCTTTTTTCATATCTCTTTCTTTTAGGGTATTTTGAACTGAATCCCCAAAATTCTAATAAATTTTCTCAGACACTCAGCAAAGATAAAGAGATTGAGAAAAGTGATTCACAAACAAACGAATGAGGAACTCACGTATATTCAGATTTTTTGGTGGGGACGGAGCTCCGACCCATTCCCCGATTATCAAATGCACAAACCTCGATCCCACCACCATCCTCGAAGGTGGATTCTTCGCGGACATGGGCGGCATTCCGATCGCCGTCGTCATTGGGCACGTCGGTCCCTGTAAGCCCTTTGATTTGGGGGCCCCATGAATCGTGGGTTCCGGCCAATCCTACCCATAATCAGATTCATCCATTTGACAACCATCAGAATCGAATATCAAAAAAAGGAGAAATGAAAAGGGAAAACAGAGAAGAATGGAAGAATGTTGAAGAGACCTATGATAAGAAGGACCTTGGTGGATCCGCATCCGTAAGTTCTGTAGAAAATTTTGATTGCTGAGTTGATCTTGGAGTCCTCCGCGGCGGTGGTGCTGGTGTGAACCTCGATGAATGGCATATTTGGAAGCTGAAGAAGAAGAAGAAGAAAAATGGGTATTGGTGAATTGAGGATTTTGGGAATTGGATTTGCGATAAACAACCAAAAAGGGCATTGTGTGGTTGGCGCGAACACGCGGCAGATACATATTGAACAACAAGGTCGGTAATCAGCCAAAAGTCAAACGGAGAATGCCGGACCTTCATTTCCACTGATTTTCAATTATTATTATTATTATTATTATTATTATGTTAAATGTTATTTAACCTTTGAAATTGGTGTAAAACAACCATTCCAGTCATCATATTTGGGTCCTTGAATTTTAAATGTCCAAAATTCAGTTCACGTATTTTTAATAAACTTTAAAATTAGTTCAATCCGTTCATTTATTGTTGATTTTTTCCAAAAATAAATAAATAAATAAATGGTCTCTATTTTCTCTATGGAAAAACATATTAGAATGTATTTTTTTTTAATGGAGAAATGATATCAATTAAGATGCCACTCGGATTTCAAGTAAGATTTCAGGATTGTACGAGAAAATTTCTAGTACTACGATAGTATGAAAAAAAATTTCATACTATCTTTATTTATTGTTTGCCACAATGATAGCATTTAAGATTTTTATGGGGTCTACGAAATAAATAAATAATAAATTAATAAATTATTTAATAACATTTCAAATAATAAATAGTAAATGATATCCAAGTTGCATTATACACATTAACTTCGGCTATAAAAGATGAAGTGTGATTACAATTATGGAATAGTTGGAGTAAAAACTATTTAATGACCTTAAGTTCAACTCTAGTTTCATTAAATAAATTTAATTTAACTCAACTTGCATTAAATGAACTCAAGTGCAACTCATGCTTCATAACTAATCTAATGCAGGCTTCATTTACAAAACTAGAACTTCAGTAGAACTTCCAATCACTCTTGGATGGATACAAAATTTTAAGTTCATGATTGGAATTCTATTTTCATATTTGTGGATGATATCTTACAACTTTGAGTTTTAAAGCGTCGTTAAGGATTCTATATTAAAAACTTCAAGAAACTTCACAATATTTACAAAATAAATGGACCGTTCCTTTTATTATCGATTAGTTTTGAAATGAAATGAACCATCATGTTATCTAATAGCATTAATATGAGATTTCCATCCTCACCTATATGTTGGAGGCACTAACAGATAGTGAAATATAACTAAGACAACTTAGAATGTTGTTGATCATCACAAGTAAACAAGATAAGGAAGCTGAGTTTATTAAGCAAATGTCTTATATATATATATATATAAAGTGAAGAAAAGTAGGAAAGATGTCTTTCACTTAGTGGATACCAAGTGGAGAAAAGCAAAGCAGTTTGAAAGTAGACTAGACAGCTGAAATAAGAAAGTATGTTACTGCCTTTCAATCACAAACTGCTCAAATTCTCTCCATTGAGCAAGATGGGAAATGTTCAACTTCCCAGACACGAGAATTTGAAGAAGACAATAACTCAAATACAAAACCTGTGATAAACACCATTTTGACATGAAGTCGGCCATATATTTACTATGTAGTTTTGTATACTATTTACAGTTTGACCAAGAGTTGGTCAAGTATAAAACATATACAAAGGCTCTACATATTTACAAAAGTTCGATTTTGTGATGTGGAAGATGATAGTATCCTTGCCTTGACCAGGGAATCCAAAGTGAACCAGAGAACGAACCTGCTAGTTCGAGATGTCAAGAAACTCAAAACATGGGAACCAACCAACCCGTTGTCCATCCGATGAGCAAAGTGGCACCAGCAAGACCCAATCCCACAGCGAAAGCAATGTCGTACATTGTAAATTTATGATGGTCTCGATCCCTTTTCTTCCTTCTGTTTCTAGGTTGATTGAACTGCCTGTCTTTACAAGGGACCCAAGGCAAGACGTCTGAGAAGTGATCTTTGTTCCTAAGTTGAAGGCAAAGGTTCTGTAACTGCAGCAACTGGAACCACTGCTTATAAGCAAAAAGTTGGGTGGCTTGTCTGAGAAAGAGTGAGACAATGTGTTTCTTCTCTGTATCTGCTTCTTGTGCGGCTTTCTCAGCCTCCCTTGCTCGAGTCTGTGAATGGCATAGCGCTTCCAACAATTGTGCTTTGCTAGAATTCAGATTTGCAATACTACTTGAGTCGTATTCTTCATTACCAGTTCTGCTAACGCTGTTATTACAGATAGTTATCTTTTTATGGCTTGATAATCTGACAAATAAAGACGACATGAAAGCAGTGGAAATATCGAGAAGAAATGGATATGCGGCCAGTGATTGATTTTACAGCTTTGACAGTTTAAGCAACAAGAAACCTATAATCTCTATCCTCAAGCCTTTTTTAAATTAAAAAAAAATCCCAAGAGAATGAGAAATATAAGAACGGAGAGCAACCACATTCATAAAGAGAGATAAGATAATGGAGATAACGCAAGGAGAAACATACAAAGTGAACTAATAGCAGGGAGCATGTTGCATAAATTATTTAGAATACTCGCAGACAGAATATTCCAAGGTTTTGATTTTCTTCTATGTTCTATATAGCTTTTTGTAATCTAAATTGTTTTTGGTCTCTCTTGGCTTAGAGTACAGGATGCCTTATCGTCCCAACACAAAATTGCATCTGTCTGACACATGATCTTCACTGTTCTTTCTTTAACACGAGTCTAATCCGAATAATAATCACTACCACGTTATCCGACCACTGGTTCATTCCATCTAAAACTTCCAATATCTTAGATTTCATTTTCAAAGAAATAGAAAGCTAAATGGGTGGTAGAAAGCTTTCCTTCTCAAAATGGTAAAACAGATTGATTAATTATTCTTAAAATCATGCGATTAAATGGACAGTTTATGGTTCAGGTAAACATACTAAAAGATCACTCGATCAAAGGAACTTCTTAGATGAACTGAAAAAGATAACAAAGCCCAAAAAAATGCAGAATTTGTACTCGAACAATACCTGAAATGATCTTGATGACGCAGCAAGTGACCTACACTACCAACAACGAACTGTCTCTCATCCATGCCACCTGAAGGGTGCATTCCCCTGTTATATCCATCCAAACTGGAGAATTGCATCTCAGTAAACGGTGAAGTGAGAAAGCAATCTTGACCAAAACACTCAGGACAGGTAGATTCATCCTTGCTTTGGTGTTTGGTTCGTGGTTGAGGAAGGTCACAATTTTCCAAGTTTTCAAGAGACTTCCGGGCAACCAAGGAAGCCAACTCATCTTTACTAGCAGAACGCCACCATGGCTTAGTTTTCTCAATTCTTGTCCAATGCGACTCCAGATCAAAAGAGACTTTCTCTCCTTGCTTTGAGATCGGACTGTCAAAATTGTGCAAGTCTGTAAAATGATCCTCAATGTAGTGGAACTCATCCATGCAGTCTGTTTTCTTAGTCATGTTTACAGATTCATTGTTACTCTCAGTGGGATAACCCTTGCAAACTCGATGTTCAAGTTCTTCTATGTTTTGATGTTCCTCACTAGATACAGTTGTTTTACTTGCAATCCGGACACTTGAATTATCCAGTCCAGCCTGCACAGTTTTTGCCCATCCTACTGCAAAACCCTTATGGTGCTGAAAATCAGGTGGCTTATCTGACTTCAACTCACAGTCAACTGTTTGATAAGATTTTGGGATATGAGCAGCTTTGGTTGGATAATTAAACCCATGTGCTCTGTGATCAGATGCAGCACTGCGTTCTGAATTTGAGGAAAACGATGGAGTTGACAATAGTTTTGAATCTCTGTAGTCATCGTCTTTGGCAGGGAAGTTGTTTTCAGAATGCTTTCGTGGAGGCTTTGCTTCTGCTGCAGCCATCCCTCCTCTAACATCCAGAACTGGTTTTGTAAGATGAGACAACCAGTAGTTAGACATTAAATTCAATACAACAGCAGTCTGCAAAATGAATGCTACAGATAACGCAGCTAAAAGACAGGAAGTAAAAGCAATAACCATAGATTAGTTTGGGAATTGCAATACCGAAGTTTGATTCAGATGGACAAAACTAAGCTTTCTAGCTCAAGTATAATGAAATATCCCCATCCAGAAACTACATAGCACTTGCTCAAAAAGATGGGCAAAACTCTAAATGATTCTCAACTGATTCTTCTTACCCCATTCCAAGAATTTAAGACTACATCCTTTGCACAACATTTTTTTCATGTCCATAGTGTAATAGATACAATTTTACTTCATTCCTGCTTTGTTTAAGGAACCAAACCTATCACTTTATGAAACTCGAAAGGGGCTAAGACTAGAAAAACTGATTCGCTTAGCTTTAACTGCATATGTACAAGAATTGGATATAGCTTCAATGATTAATCAGAGCAAAAGGATTTCAATCAACAAATAGATAATTCTGAAAATGGGTATCCAATTCCAATACGATTAGCAAAACAACACGAAGGGAATTCTATATAATTCGCTCTGATCCTAAACAACAACCCAAATAAGAACAGAGAATTCAGACGTCTTCCCGGATGCCGAGCAGCACCCAGTTTCAAATTCAACCCTAAAAATCGAAAGCCTACCCAGAAGATGAACTGAACAAGTAAATACACTTCGCAAGAAACGAAAAACAAAAGTAATCGCGATCAAAAGATTCTTAATCGAAACTTTACACGCAAAGTAAAGAACAGAAAGGACATAGCAGGGAGAAGATTACCGTGGAAAAGAAGAGAGGATTTGAGAGGGAGAAATGGGCGGAGACCGAAAGGAAGCAGAGAGGAAAATGGGTTTATTGTTGGAATCGTAGGGATCACATTAGAATTTAGAACAACTACCATACCATAACGTACCATTACAGCGTTGTCAAGCTTTATTATATTCCAAATCTCTGAAGTATACGTTTCAAAATAAACAACAAATGAGGAAGTAAGCCTACCTCCACTTAGTTATAAATTATTGGTAAAAACTTAATCAAGAAATTACATTTAAAATATAGGTTATCTAATTTAGGTTGTGTTTGAATTGCTTGGGAAAGAAGAGAGTATTTTTATGGTTTGATATTATATTAAATTTGCCTTTTATCTATTCGTCTAAGCTTTTGGGTTAATTGATGTTTTAAGATGGTTTGAATAAATGGTCTAGAAAAATCATGTGTTCAAATCCCGAGGAAATGTCAGATATGGTATCAAAATGACTTTTTCTTCTCAAATTAAACACTTGAAAATTCAATGAAGATGCACCCTTAGTTATATTTTTAAAGTTTTGAATTCACTCATTAAATTGCTTAAAAGAAAATCAGACATTAAAAATTTGGTCAAAATACAAAGTTTCTATACTTTAAAAAGTATCCAATGAGTACTTAAATTTTTAATTTTGTGTCTAGAATATTTTGAAAAATTAAAATGTCGAATAGGTTCTTGGCATATTAAATTTTTTAAGATTAGTCTCAGCATATTCAATTTTTCTAAAATTAACTTATATATTATATATAATATTGAATTTTATGTCTACAAGGATCTTGGACTTTCAATTTAATGTCTAGTCGGTATGCGAATTTTTTTTAAAAAAAATTAATATTTCAAAGATCTATCATATACAAAATTGAAATTTTAAGGGTCTATTAGTCACAAAATTAAAAGTTAAAAGATTAATAGAAACTTTTTCAGATTTAGAAAACGAAATAGGGAAAAATCTAAAAATTCATCCACTTATCAAATATTTTAAAAATTTATAGAATTAAAATAAAAACTTTCAACCAAATATATCATATATTTTTAGTTTTATCATAATTCTTATTATTTTTTAGCAATATATTTAAATTTAAATTTAAAATGAATATTTATTTTATAAAAAGTCTTAAATTGTGATATATTGTTTTGTTGAGAAAAATAAAATATAAAACAATATAAATTGTATTAATTTTAAAAAAAATTCAAATTGATAAAAACAAATATGTTATAATAGGTTCAAATTATATCAAATTAATTATAAATTAATAAATAGTTGTAAAGGTATTCTTGGAACCTTATGTAAATTTAATACATTCCCTAGTAGTAATCCTACAAAACAAATACAGTTATCAAAATATTTTCAGGTATCTGCAAAAAAATTTCTACAAAATCAACAACGGTAATCTAAAGATGCCGGACATTTATAATTCCTAATATCTATAATTTCGGGCATCTAAGATTTCGACATTCTCAAAAAACAAATAGCCCCTAAACGCTTTCAATTAAGTTCTTCAATACAAAAAGGGTTAAAATTTGTCAACAAGTCAATGTATCGTACCATTAACTTTTTGTTTATTGAAATAGCGTAGACATTTATGTGCTTCTCAAATGCTACTTAACACATGAAAAATCCTAACTTGCCCATTGATGTTCAACTCTTTGTTAACAAATCTTAGTAATATATTAGGTATAGAATTGAGAGTTGTAAGAAATTATTCACTAAACTATGAATCACTCAAGATATTAAAACTTTTGCTGATTTTGCTCTTTGAAATGTTCTGTTTTTCTTTTTAATTCATCAATGAATTTCATATTACGATTTTTATCGATTCACTTTCGTGTATGTTTGGCAGAAACTTTGTAACTTTTAATTCATGTTTTAAACCACTTCCTTAAAAAAATGAAAGAAATAAGAATTTGGTAACGAAGATTATTTTTTCTTAATATGAGAAATAGAATATTTGAAAGTAAAAGATTAAAGTATATAATTGATGTGACAAAATCATATGTTTATATGAGAATAGCAATGTCTGGTAAGCATTGAATATGGACTGTTATGTCGGGCTAAGATTCTTGAACAACCAAATAAGGTATATTCTTCAACACTCTTTGAAGTTTTCATATTTTTCTTTCTTTCTTTCTTTCTTTCTTTTTTTTTTTTTTTAAGTGACAAATAACTTCCTAGTGTAAAATTTTTGAGTCAAAATTTAACGTTTTTATCTAGTCTCTAAATTTAAAAAATTATAAAATTTGATCAGTAACTTTTGAAATAGTCCTAAAAGGTCCTTAGACTAATAGTTGACTAACGACCAATCAACCGATAATATTCCAGGCTCCAAGTATAATTGATTTATTTCTTTTTTTGCAATTGTTACATGTTACTACCGCTGCTAATAGAAGGCTTCCTTAAACTGTGACCGAGTCACCCGACGTTCGGTTCGATCGACCTCTCGACGGATTCCCACCATATCTTGGCATCATCCATCACACAATAACAACACACTTGCAGTTTCTGACGCTCGAGACATTTCATATGACCAAAAATTGTTTCTGTCTATGAACAACAGCCAAGTCTCTGCCTTTATGAGATCTGCTAATGACCCATCAAAAGTTTGGGTTGTAATTGAAATCTCGTAAGTGTTTCACTTTACTCTCACATGTTTTGTTGACTTTGGTTCAAATAGGCCATTTTCGGTTGGTGATTGCCCTTGCCTGGAACAACGTTTGCATCTCTCCATCAGGACGGCAGTGAATGTTGCCCTTGCCTGCTGTGTCAAAGAGGCAAATTTAGTCTGGATACTGCAATGAGTCAATGTTGGTTGGACCACTGGTGGGTCCCTAGCCCGGCCACCTGCTTGGCTCTAGACTGGTTGTTCCAGTGACCCTAGCGCTGGCTAGCCTCTAGCAGGCCTACCTCTTCTAGTTAAACTTATTTTGCGTGGTCATAGCCTACCAACCAACACAACTATTTTATGTCAAGTCAATGAATAAGCAAGCAATAATAAAGCTACTAGTCCATTAAGCTAAACAAATACTTTTATGAACAATCTTCCACAACACATTTTCCTGATAAGACAAACCTTGCAATGACAAAGTATCAGTTGGGGTTTTACGTTGAAAATGTCATGCATGTAGTAATGACCCCAGTTAGAAGTCATAAAAAGTTGGGTGATTACATTTCTTTTTTGGTAAATGTGAGAGGGAGAGAGGATGAGAAAGAGAAGAAAAGATGATGAGAAAAAGAAAAAAGATGAAGGAAAGATGGGCAGCATGATGGGAGGAAGGATGGAAAGAGGAAGGAGAAAAAAGAGAAAAATATATTCTTTTAGAAATTAAAGAGAGTTTTTAAAAAAAATAAAACATTGCCAAGAAATCTTTTGATACAAAATTGACGGCAGTGATCAAAAGGCTATTAAGCCCAAACTTCAACACCAAAAATATTTTCTCAATAAGTTATGTCTATGAAACAAATGCTTATTAATTTAGTACAATATTACTAATTAATAACAATTGACAAAGTAAAGTGACATGTATAACATTCCATTCCATTGTCATTTTATGCAAGGTACCAAATATCTTTATCAATTTATTTTTTCTAGTTTTGGTCTTTCCTTCCATCACTTGCGGGCACATTAAACTTTGCAAGACACGTCACGCAATCATTCAGTTAACATTAAAAGATCACATAGAATCATAATTCAAAGATGGAGATGTGTATTTAGACTCTTTAAAGTTTAGGAATATTATATACATCTATCTAAACAATTAATCCAGAACTCAAAGAAAGGAAAATATAAATCACAAGATTAAGAAAGATGGATGACAAATACCTTTAGTATTGCATCTGGTTCTTGAATTTCATCCGCAGCATGGACAGTCGTTTTTGAAGTAGAAATTTCTCATCTTTCATTCCTAGTTTTTCCATGTAGAACACTATTTTCTTGAGGGTGTCAATGACCTCTTTACCATCATGCCCGAACTCTCTCTCCTGAATTATTAGAATTCTCTCCAGCAACTTCAGTAGCTCATTTTCATCCTTCCCTAGCCTGCTCTGAATGGAAACCAAACAGTCTAGAGCCTCACCTGCGTGCGCAGTTCAGCAGAAAGTGGAGCTCACGTGAAGATGACATAACAAGTGATCTAAATGCCATTATCAATCATGTAGAAATAGAAGCAATTCTTAGTTCTCACCAACCGGAAGAGAATCTTTTCCAAAAGCATTTTCCCGTATTCGCAAGACTTCCAGCGCAAGTTGCTCGGCATCATCGTCTCGTTTTAGATTGTAGAGAGTGACGGCAAGATTCAACATTGGGACTGTAATTGATTGATCATCAGGTCCCACTGCCTTTATCATAATGTCCAATCCAATTCGCAACAAACGCTCAGCCTCTGCATAATTCTTTGACCGTGAATAAGAAGCTGCAAGGTTTACAAGGTGCTTCACTGAGCTGGGATGCTCTTTTCCTTTCAACCTTTCATTGATCAATAAACATTCTTCTAGAAGTTCTCTGCCTTCATTCCCTCTGTATTAAACCAAATTCCAGGAAACCATGAACGATGATGGTAAAAGAAAAGACCTAGGAATGCCCTTATGAGGTTAGGAATATTATTGGAATAATAAGAGCATGTTAATTATTACCCCAAGAATTGATATAGAGGGAGCAGGATGAGAGGAAGGTAGGCAATTGTTTAGCGGGTCTAGGGTTTAGGGAGGGTCAAGTGCACTTAGTTACTTGGGAATTTTTATAGTTCTTCTATTTTTTATTTTTCAATATATTCCAGAATAGTGACAAGCTTCAAACATGAACAGAGTTAAAAAGAATAAAATAAAATAAAATAAAAAATAAAAAATCCCAATATAAGTATGACATTACCTTCCTACAACATGCAATAGTTCTGCCAAATCAATCCTCATCTTCTCCATTACACTGGCATCTAAAGCCATATCATTTGAATCCTTGATAATCTGCAAAGCTCTTCTATATAAGGTAACAGCTTCATCTGCTTCCCCTATAAACCAGTGGAACAATATTTTGCAAATGAAATTTTTAGCTAGTGTGTGAAAGATGACACAAGTGACCGAAGTTACCTCTTGCACATTTTGCATTAGCCAGAGAATACATAGCCATTCCGACTTTTCCATCTTTCTCACCATATAACTTTTTATATATATTCACAATCCTAAATAGGGCCATGAAAGTAAGTGAATACAAAGCAAGGAGATAGAAACAAAGAGAGAGAGAGAGAGAATACCTAGCAAAACAAGTTTCTGCATCCTTGCCTTTTCCTTCTTTGAGCATAAGATTGCCCAGACCAGACAAAGGTATAACCAAATCCTCGTTCTCAAAACCTCTGCTTGATTCCAGAAGTGAAATTGCACGATGGTAAAACTCTACTGCCTTTCCAGTTCTTCCAATGGTACCAAAAACTTTAGCCATCCCTAAAATTGGAGTGATAAGAAAGCTACTGTCTTCTCCTGCAAGGGATTCATTGCAAGAAGGTTTAAAGAGGAATAGAAAAACAAACGAAAACGAAATAAAGTCCATTAAAGTCTCAATGCCCAATTATAGCTGTCGATTTCCATTTTCAACTAAACAAAATAGCTTATTAGATTTTGATTCTTTATGGTGTAATTACAGAGAGAACCTTATTTAAGGTGATGATAGATTATTAACAATCAGAAGGTTTTGCTTTTGTAGCTTTTGGGTGGGGGTTTTCTCTCTATCTCAGGCCCTAGGTTGTCTGGCAATTTCGTTTGGGGTTGTTGGGTGAGTTCGTCTGGTGTTAGTGGGCACACAATGCAGATGGGCAGTCTTTGTTGGAGGGCATGCTTCTAAATCCTCCCTTTAGGGATAGGGGCACAGTGTCGTGACATGCTTGCTTCTTTGCTGTTTTGGGGTATTTGGCTTGAGAAAACCAATCGGACTTTTAGAGAGGTTTGGAAATTAGGGGAGGTTTGGGAGGTAGCGAGGTTTGATGGTTCTTTGTGGGTTGATCATTGCACCTATTTATAACTATGGTCTTAGCCTTGTTCTTTTAGATTAGAGTCCTTTTTGTAGCTAGTGTCGGACTCTTGGTTTTTTGGAGTAGTTTTTTGTATATCCTTGTAGTCTTTCTTTTTTTTAATGAAAACTCAATTTCTTACCGGAAGATATGTGCGTTTGTGCCCATTTCTTATTTAGAAAAAAACAGTAACAGTAGAACTTCAGCAAAATCATTAAAGCATTAGGTGGATAATTAAATACATGTCCCCAAAAGCCCGCATACCATTTTTCTTCTCTATGATATCAATAGACCTCTTGTACGCAGATATTGATTTCTCAAACTTCTTTAAAGTTGAGTACATGCTCCCCATATGCAGAAGCACTGAATCCAGAAAGGGTTCACTGTCCTTCAGACTGTCAACAACCTTGTTCAACTGCATAAAGGAAAATCCATCAGAAGAAGGAAACGAATTTCACTCAAATCGAAGTGAGTCTAGAAGATTGACCAACTGAAACTTTGGCTGTATAAGCATGGGATACTTTTGGAGCGTAAGACTGATGCAAACCTTAAAAGCTACTTACTTATTACTCCAACGCCTAAAAAAATGAGACTACATTGCTAGATGACCGTCTCCACTTGTCTTTGAGCAAGAATAAGGCCCAGACATGCTCATATTATTTAAACAAAATTAAAATGTCGTCAAAAGGAAAAAGAACTTCTGAGTCCTAAAACTTCCGAGTCCTATATGTCCATGGTCCCTGACCTGGTCTACATACCAGCTATCATAAGGTCACCCAACATGAGCAATACAACCCCAATTAACTAATGCCAGTTTGTAGGTTATTGAATTAATATTTTAGCACATTAAGGTCCCCCGAGAGTAGCTATGGCTAGATAATAACCTAAACAGAAAAATAAAATCCCCAAGTCATGGAAGTATAATTGTTGCACAAAATTGAGGAAAACTGAAGCTTCAAATCAATCATTGTACAGATGATAAGGGAAAAAGAAGTTACTATATCCAATACAGAAGCAACAAACTTCAAGTCTCCAACAGTTATATACCCCAAAGCCACGATGTCAAGAACAGCAGCTTGTTCAATGCCAATAGCACCTGATTCCATCTGTTCTTTTACAGCTTCATAATTAGCTTGAAGTAGCTCTACAGCATCATTCTTCCTCCCGCTCATTGTCATCATTCTGACTTCATTGAATAATTCTTCCAACTGAACTTCAAATTCAGTCATTCTGTTCCTGTCAGTACAGTAGTGCATGTGATCAGGCCTACTAAAAAATAAACAACCTTCATTCCATATTTTATATGGATGTCATAGACAACTCTTTACAGCATGAATTTACTAAATTTGGTCCCAACCTTTGATATCCATTTGGAGCAGTGAAGGCAGAAGGAATATGTTTCCTCTGACGCCCTGAATCAGCTCTACTAGAGGCAGAAGGTGTTGATGCAAAGCAACAAGAAAAGGCTCTAACAGGTACAGCATAAAGCTTAATATCACATTTCTGTTTCTGGAGGCAAACTGAAGAGCATGTGATGCCCTTTTGCAGCTGCAATGACTGCACGGAAAGACAGATTTCGCTCATCCTAAGATGTTCGAGAAAAATATATTAGAACAATTGATCTCCTAAAACTGCATAGAGCATCTTTATTTTACAGTAGTGAATACATATACTGATTTAGAAACAAATGTAACAAGCAGAAGAGACAGTAGCTACTCTGTAATCCTAACTCCCAAGTATTGTTATGTTGCACCAGTCACCACATAGAGCATCAAATTTTTAAATAAACAGTAGCTCACATTCAAAATTCTAATTGGTTGTACTGATTCGGTTTTTCACCCTCCTTTCCTCAATGCAAGCAGACACATGATTTTACTATTTTGCTGCAAATTAGCTGCTTAAAACCGGAGTATTCTTTCATGTAATTAATGCACGGAGATTGAAGAACAAGGAAACATTTGGTAAAACCTTAAAAGCAACGAGGCCACAAGATTCCCCAACGTTACACGCTTCAACAATACAGAGTCAAAATGAAGTACTCTAACTTGCTGACCTCGAAAAGACACCAAAAGTATGTAAAGAAAATGGATATGAAATCAACAGCATTCCAATTTCGACAAATCAACTAATAGAAGCAAAATACATAATTGATAACTGCACGAACGCAATTCAGAGGTCATAGTTCACATAATCAAACAAAAAAATAAACCAGTAAACAAAGACAATCCCGGAACACGAATTCTGAAATGTAACAGAACAACGCCGCTAAGAAAAAAGTAAAAGAAGGCATGAAAGATGCAAAATGTTGCGATGAAAATCAGGAAAAGAAAAAACCTGTTACAGGTGAAAGATGGAGGAGAGAGAAGAAGGAAAGTCGCCATTGAAGAGAGTTGAGCTCAGCTCGTGGTGAACAATAGCTCGATAAAGGACGAGGACGAAGTGGTCTGAGTGAAGCTGACCTGGCCAGTTACCCAGAAGGCAGAACCAATATTTGGGCTTTTCCGTCTATGAGGCCCAAGCCCACAACATATAATCACTGGCCCATTAGGGAAAAGTCCAAGAAAAAAGGACAAAAAAAGAAAATAGGCCGTTTGGGTTTGGAGATGATGCCTATTCATAGATATTTCAGAAAATACACTTTAGTCCTCAAATTTGTAAAACCATTCTAAATGTTTCCTAAGTTAACTTTAAACTAATATAATGTTGACTGGACCATTAAGTATTGATATGATTGAGAGGTAAGTTACCTTATTTGCTTATTTGACAATTTCATTTGATTAATGGATAGATAAATTGAATTTTAATTATTATGGGTCATTTGTTTTGTGAGAATCTAAGATTCTCCATGGAATAGGCATCCAAATTGTCGCATTTTTTTTACGATAATATAAGATGCTTGGATTTTTGGAAATTATCGGGAATCCTAAGATGCCTATATGGAAGGTATCTCGGAAGTTTTAGATGCCCTGTATTTTTTGGATTCTCGTGTTGAGGAATTCTCTTTTTATTTTTTTTAATACTTCTCTTTTTCCATATATATAAATATCACCCTTCTTTATTTTATTTTATAATTAAAATAAATACTGTGAACTATGTCTTTTTACACTTTTTTTTTACTATATTGTAGTT
This sequence comes from Benincasa hispida, assembly GCF_027475165.1. NCBI lineage: Eukaryota > Viridiplantae > Streptophyta > Magnoliopsida > Cucurbitales > Cucurbitaceae > Benincasa > Benincasa hispida. The sequence continues at coordinate 23,210,611 of NC_143489.1, read as the reverse complement.
ATTTTTTTACAAAGATATTCAAATCAAATTCAAATTAATATTTATTTTTTAAAAAAATCTTAAATTAATATATATTATTTTGTTGAGAAAAATAACAAATAATAAAATTATATTAATTTAAAAAGAAATTCAAATTGATAAAAATAAATATGTTATAAGTTCAAATTATATTTAAATTAATGAATAGTCGTAAGGGTATTCTTAAAACATTATGTAAATTTAAGACATTTTTTAATAGAAATCCTACAAAACAGACCCAGTTATCCAAGTATTTTTGGATATCTTAAAAAAAAAAAAAACATTCCTACGAAACAAACATGGTTATTTAAGGATGTCAGACATCTATAATTTTGGATATCTATAATTCCAGGCATCTAGAGGTTCCGGTCATTTACCTTCCCAAAAAATAAATGACCCCTAAGTGACGACTAAATTTTTTTAAAATATTTAATCATTCAAAAATGACTATTCATCTTCTATCCTAGGTTGATTTCTTCCACCATGCGTAAAATCATCATCCTTTTTGTATCATCATCCCCTAACCGTCGTCGTTCACCAACCTCCTCGTATCCCAATCGCTGTCTTTTAGGCCCCTGGTCATCAACCATGCCCCCAGTTATGAAACAAGCAAAAAGAAGAGAGTTCATAAATCAAAACATAGACAAATCTATACTATATTAAAATAAGAGATTAATTGGCTAAACTCATTAACCAAATTAATCGATATTCGTTAATTGTGGGTACACTCCACTAAAGACCCACAGTTGCACTTTCTCACTACATATATATTTATGAGTCCATGAATATAGACCAATACCAGCAAACTAGTCCTTCATGAGTGTTTATAACTCCAACTGCGTCAAATTACCATTTTACCCTTGGGTTACCTCTAACTCCTTAAGTACCCGTGCTTCTTTAATAAACAATCTATTTATGGTCAAACCAATAAATAGAAACCTCTCTTAGGCCAATAAGATGGTAGGGCCTTTTGTTCAAGTCCCAAATACACTGAGGGAACACTCCTCTACTTACCCTTAAGACGGGAATGAGTGAATTTCATCCTACATTATTATGTTCCCAGCTCTCCACTCGATCTTGTCCCCAAAATGGTAGGTTTATTGGGTAGGTGAATTGGCCACCCTCACCCATACAAATCAAAGGACAATCCCTCATGAACAGAAGTTCATAATATACTCAGGATTAAGACTAAGTCGCCCAGGCCATCCTATCGAAATAGAAACTTGACTAGTCAATGGTGTTATATCTAATGGTTATTATTTTGCAGTACAATCTTATGCAAACTCATTGCATATGATACTCTCATTCGCGTATTACTTACACGAACACGTTGGATCATTATGTTTGTATCAAATACAAAGTGGGTCGTACTTATAGTGTTACCAGGATAAAGAACCCAATTTTATCCTTGTACTATAGACCTTTTAGGCTATTTCTTGAACATTGATCATTGTATGTCTCCACACACAATTCAAGACTCATAAGACAACCTTTGATGTTAGTTTATTGAATTTAAAGTTATTAAGACAAAATAGACAATGATACAAACAATAACATTTATTGATTTAACATCCATAACTCTTTATTGATGATTGATGATGATCAATTAATAGCATTTACTTCCACGAGTTTTAAGGCATAAAACCCAACAATATGGTTGTCGCTACACATTTTGTTGATGATAGTAGGGTTTTGTGAAACAAAACAATCAGGTTTATATATGTCCCTTCTCCACACACTTTTGAGATGTTGCATGAAGAAATAATGGAATGTCTGTTAGACTAGAATATTGATAAAAAAAATTGTCATCTATAACTATAGATATGTGTACTATAAACGACACAATGGTTAATATGCTTGTTGATAGTTTGTTTGAAAACTTAATCTTGGATGGGAGTTTATTTCATATGTGATATTGTGCTCATATTCTGAATTTAATTGTGAAGGTAGTGATTAGAGACGGGATTTAAAGAGTTCTAGTAGTGTGGGGTTTCGGGTGCATACACAAAAAGAGAGAGAGAGAGAAAAATTTGAGAAAACTGCTCGTTAGTTGAATGTTTATGATGGTAGGATGTTGGGTCTTGATTGTTGTACAAGGTAGAATTCTACATATTTTATATTAGTCACTGCATTGAAGTACAAGACTGTTTTTTATCGATTAAAAAAAATGAGAACCAAAATACAAGTGTTTGCCTTTGGATCAAGATTGGGTATTAGCAAAAAAGATATGTGAGAAACTGAAAATACAATTTTGTAACAATTTAATCACTTTATCGTGTAACAATTTAGTCTTTAGACTTTAGAATTTGTAACAATTTAGTCCCTATTATAGAAATTAATGTTAAGATTTAATGAGATTTCTTGCATAAATAAACCAACAGACTAATTAGAGACTTGATATTTTTATAAAATGTCATGCCTACATCATAAAATAATAAAAACTGAGGATTCCATCTATGAAGCCCCTTGTTAGGACGACAGACATTTTTATTATTTTATTGTATTGGAATATTGTCTCTCTTTAGAATCTAAGCCTATATAATTTCCTTTAGTTGAATGTTTATGATGGTAGGATGTTGGGTTTTAGATAGAATTCTACATATTTTATGTTAGCCAATGCATTAAAGTACAAGACTGTTTTTTATCTATTAAAAAAAATGAGAACCAAAATACAAGTGTTTGCCTTTGGATCAAGATTGGGTATTAGCAAAAGAGATATGTGAGAAACTAAAAATACAATTTTGTAACAATTTAGTCCTTAAACTTTATCGTGTAACAATTAGTCCTTATACTTTAAAATTTGTAACAATTTAATCCCTGTTATAGAAATTAGTGTTAAGATGTAATGAGATTTCTTGCATAAATAAACCGACAAACTAAATAGAGACTCGATATTTTTATAAAATGTAATGCCTATATCATAAAATAATAAAAATTGAAGATTCCATCTATGAAGTCCTTGTTAGGACGACAAGCATTTTTATAATTTTACTATATTGGAAAATAGTCTCTCTTTAGAATCTAAGCCTATATAAATTCCTTTATGACTACTCAAAAACCTTGATCACATATATCAATGAAGATTTTTTTTTTTTTTTGTCCTTTGACTTATAATCAATGTAAAACTATATTTATATAGTTCTTATTAAAGTTATGCAAGCAAAGTATTATTTAAAGATCATGGTTGCTGTAATATTAGATAATGGACCATAGAGAATGTGGGAAGCAAAGGCAATAATTTTTCTTGTGAAAATGAAAAAGCCTATAATTTAGAGAAAATCAAAACCCCTAGGCCTTATATGATAATATAACAAATAATGAGTTGGGTGTTCATTCCAAAACCCAGATAATAAAGTCATAGTGTACACACGATTTGACTAGGAGTAGTGATAAGATTACTCAGGCAAATAATGGGTTCGTAGATAGATGACCTAAAAATTAGGTAAAAAATACGAAATATTCCTTTTTAAAATTTTAAAAAAAAAATGTTGAATGACCTTTTGCTGACATCAATTTAGGGTGAAATTATCAAAATATACTCGCGCGTATGCGGAAAAGCAATCTCGCTCTCGCTTGTCTCCTCTTCTTCTCCCTCTCCCTTTCGCATGCACGTGGAAAAAACCCATTTTTCTTCTCTCTCGCCAGTCTTATTCTCGCTCGCACGCAAAAAAGACTAATTTTTCTTTCTGTTCTCGTCGGTCTCGCTTGCACGTGGAAAAACCTATTTTTCTTTCTCTTCTCACCAATCTCGCTCTACCTTTCCTCACACAGTCTTGCCAGGTGCCCAACGTCAACAATCGTTCTCCTCGAAGCTGCTAATGTGAATTCACTACACCCAAGAAGAAGAAAACGCAGTAGAGAAGGTGTCGGAGAAAAAGAAGATGCAACAGAAGAAGTCGGGGAGGACGAGGAAAAAGAAAAAGAAAAAAACATGGAGAAGAAAACAAGAAAGCAAGGCCAATATTGTAATTTTATGTGATCATGATATCATCAAAGGATCATTTGACAATTTTGTTCAAAATTTGGGTCATTTGAACCTTTAAAATGGGTCTTTTGGACAATTATCTCGATAATAATCCATTTATCATATTTAGGATTTTTTTTTAATAATTCATACTATACCTGTCATTTAAAGAAAACTTTTCTGAAGTTATTTTCTTTATCTATGTGAAAATTTGTTTTTAAGTGAATTTGATTACGGTTCATTTAGATTAGAAAAATCATTTTTCAAAAAATCATTTTTATTTTAATATTTTTTTTTTATAAAAATCGAATAAAATACACTTAAAAGATATTTTGAATGGTTGTCAATCACTCCAAATTCTTTTAAAATAACTTATTTTTTAAATTAAACACTCGAAAATATATTCCAAATATGGACTGTTTTTAAATATAGAAAAATAAATCAAAATATTTACAAGATTTAAAATTTTAAAACTATCAATGATAGACGTTGATAGACACTGATAGACTTCTATCAGTGTCTATCAATATCACTGATAAAAGTCTATCAATGATAGTTCTAAAATTTTGTTATATTTTGTAAATATTTTCAACAGTTTTACCACACCTCCTATATTATAACAATTACCAACACGTGACAAAATCATCAATAATAAATCAAATAACGTGAAAGAAAGGTTTTATTTCATAACAAAAAAAAAATCGTGGAGAACATCGTTGATGAAATAGACTTGTTAGTAGACACTACTATCAAAGTATCAATATAACATTGTCCTTTTACCATTTTACATAACACAATAACGCCAAGAGTCTCTTTAAGAATATTTTGATTTTATTGGAAAAAGAAAAGGGGAGGCAAAGGAGATAGAGATTTTAGGCAAATGAGAAATAAGAGAATTATGATTTTTTTTTCTTAATTTCATGCTAGCAAAAGTTTTAGAAAAATAATTATCTATACACCAAAATTTCTAATATATATTTTGTCTATATATATATATATATTGAAAATCAAATTGAACAAATTTCACAAAAAACTTATTTAAATTCTAAAAACTTGAACTTAAAAGAGTTAAAGGGAATGAAAGCAAAAGGAGAATCATAAATTAATAAGACATACAATCTCGAGATGTAAACCAATAACAGTTCTATTATGAATATTATGATAATAGACGTATATTAGATGTTCATGTTTAGTGTCTATTAACTATGTGTCATGCTCTCATTTCTTAAAATGTTATATGTCTCTCAACATTACACATTATTAGGGTCCATGTAATCCACCCCTACTTGCCAAATTGCCTTAGTGGCATTTAGTAGGTTTTGGAATAAACATACTAGGCAAAATTCAAACAGATTGGAGAAAGTGGAGAAATCCATCCTTTTTATTTTATTTACTTTTGTTATTTATTTATTTCATATATTTATATATTATGTTTAATTTATTCTAATATTATATTGGGTAATTTAATAAGTTATTTATTTATTTACTCAAAATCCAAAATACACATAGCTCGCGAGTTTGTCTTTTGTTCTTCTAGTGTTTAGCGTCGCCGCTGCCGTAGGTGGTCCGTTCGTAGGTGGTGGGCGGTCCGTTCTTAGGTGGTAGGCGGTCCGTTCGTGGGGTTTCGTTCCTCGCATTCTGTTCTGTCCAGCTTCAGTTCGACAGTCCGTCTTCTTCAGGTCGTTCTTCACCGCTTCAGCTTCAGGTCATCTCTTCAGTTTCTGTTCTTCACGACTTCAGTTTCAATTTGATTTCCTCGCGTCCGGTTCGTGTCTGGTCGGTCGCTGTCAAGGTGGAGGGTCCAGGTCAGTCGTTGTCCACCGAGGTGCTGGTTTCGGTTTGTTTGGCTGTTCTGATCCGAGGTAGTTCGTGCCTTTGGAGGTATTGAGGTGTGGGCTAACCACAGTGGAAGTGGCTGACGATGGTGCGTAAGCGGTCGCCTTTAAGACTGAAGGAGAAGAATGGAGGTCGAGTTGCTCAACAACCCTTTCATCTGCTTAGATTAGAGATCGATTTGGGTATGGATACCCGTTCTTCGGAGGTGAAGGATCTAGGTTTGTCTGACGGTCATTCTAAGGAGGGTGACAGGTCTGGTAGGAGAAGTGTTGACAATGTAGGGCTAGGGAGATCGACGGTGGGTGTTCTGGAGGCGATCGAAGGGAAGTCTTTATCACCTAACCTAGATTCGGTAGTAAGTCAGGTTGTGGGTGTTGATCTGGGTGGGTTGGGTTTTGGGTCAGTTGATAGGCAAGAGAGTTTGGGCTCTTGTGGAGTTGGGGTCCAAGGTTTGAAGGGTGTGTCTGGGATCATTGAGGGTGTTGAGGGCTTGGATGAAAACCAGGTTGTGAAGGGTGTTAGGTTGGGCCTTGATGGAATTGGGGTGATCGGAGTTGAAATGGGTGGTCTGGTTCTGGGGGAGCTGGGAAAAGGGTCAAAAGGAGTGGGGGTTTTAGTGGGTGAGCCGCATGCTGGGCCGGAGTTCGGAGGCTTAGGAGGCAAAAGTCAGGTAGGGAGGAGGTTTCACGGGCTGGGCCTTTTGATAGTGAGGGTCGCTCAGTGGACACACAGGATCTTCGTGTTCAGGAGGAGTGGGTTCCCAAAATTGGTTTAGCTAGGGGGTTTGGTCCTAAATCGGTCATGTTGGAGGAGGAAGGGTGTTTCTGGTGGTTCTAGTCACGGTGTGAAAGGGGGTAATTCGTGGGCGACCCTTTTTGGGTCGAAGTTGAGGGGAAATTTAGAGTTCATTCCCTCAGTGGTTTAAGATGAAAAGGTTATTGTTGAACCCTGTGAGGAAATTATTGAAAAGGGTGTTTGTCTGTGGGAGAAATCTTTGGTTGGTCAGTTTGTGGATGCCAAACACCCGTATACTGTTATTTGTTGAATTATTCGGAGAATTTGGGGATGCGTAGAGATGCCAACTATTACCTTGTTGGAGAACGGTTTGATTATCTTTAAATTTCAGAAGGCAGAGTCAAGGGATTGGGTGCTGGAGAATGGTCCATAGCACTTGGGTGGCAAACCCATTTTATCACGACAGTGATCCCCAGGTATTGTTCCTGAACCTTTATTTTTTATTCTATTCCTATCTGGATTAAACTGGAGCATGTTCCCCTGAAGTTATGGACGGATAGGGGTTTAGCAGTGTTAACTAGTGTCATGGGTAAACCTGTCTCTTTTGATGTTGCAACAAGAGAGCGACGGCGGTTATCATTTGCGAGGGTTTGTGTTCAGGTGGATGGTGATTCGTTAATGCCCTCTTCAGTCACTGTCAGAATGTGGGATCAGGAGTTTCTTATTCCAATAGTGTATGAGTGGAAACCTCATAGATGTGCGTGTTGTGGATCCTTTGGGCATACTGAGGCTGTGTGTGAGAAGCAGTGTGTGGAAAAGAGTCAGAAGTTGTGTATTGTGGCGGTAAATGAGGGGTGTTTAGGGGAGAATTGGGGTATTGAGAGTGTGAGGAAGGGGCAGGACGTAGGTATTGGTGAAAGAAGAGATAACAGAGTGGTTGGGAGTAAGGGTGTGGGGAGTGTTGACGAGTTTACTATGGTCAGTCGTCGTAGGCGGGATAGAGGAGGTGTAGGCCATAAGGGTGGCAGTGGGTTACAGGACTCGGTGCCCTTGAGGAACAGAGTAGTATATGGGTCCCTTGGAATTACGGGGTTTGTAAAGTATGTTGATGATCGCAATAATTTTGATATTTTGTGTGATGAGGGGGGAGACTCGTTGGCTTTGGCTCTAGTGCAGGTAGATCCTGATCCATTGTCTGTTATGGATGAGATGTTCGAGATTTCAAGCAAAGGCCTAGTGGGAGATGGTAGGTGTGATCTGTTGCAAGGTCCATGATTTGGTGTTCCTGGAATGTTAGGGGGTTGAACGACCCTGCTAAATGTAAGGTGGTGGCAGACTTCTGGTTTCGTCCTTTGTTACTTTCTGCTACTTGCTTGAGACGAGGGTTCGTCCTGAAAATTTTGGTATGGTGATGGGTAGGTTTGGTGATGCGTGGAGTTGTGTGTGTAGCTATAATGTGCGAGGAGTTGGAAGGATCTGGGTGATGTGGCGGAAGAGTGTCTATAAGTTTTCTATTGATGTCAGTGGGGATCAGTTCATTTCTGAGACCTTAGTGGATATTATATCTTCTACTTGGGTACATATCGGTGTTGTGTATGCCTCTAATCATGTGAACGAGAGAAGGAACTTGTGGTCTCGGCTGATGAATGTGTATGTTTCATGGCAACTTCTTGGAGTTGTTTTGAGGATTTTAATGTTATTCATAGTAGTTCGGAGGATTTTGGTGGTTACCCTAGCTTGAGGGAGATGGAGGAGTTTGATGGGGCGTTATTGGAGGCGGATCTGGTTGAGTTGGAAATGACGGGTAACTGGTTTACTTGGACTAGTAAAATTCAGGGAAATGGTATCTTGCGTCGGTTGGACCATTGCTTGTCAAATGAGGCGTGGAAGGTAGCTTTTCCGTATTCGGAGGTTAGGGTTGGTCAGTGGGGAATTTCTGATCATAACCCTCTTCTGGTGTCTACAGGGGAGACAAGAAGTAGGCCGCCTCCCACTTTTCGTTATTTTTCGCATTGGGCGGAGGCTGAGGGTTTTATTGATATTATCAGGTCAGTGTGAAGAAGGTCTGAGGATGTGTCCCTGAGGGTTAGCTTTGTGCAAAATTTGAAGGCAGTGAAGAGAGTTTTACGTGCTTCGTTTGGGAGGCATATCTCTGTGTTAGCTGATGAGGTGAGGGCGGCTAGGCAGGTTATGGAGGTTTCTCAGATGAAGATAGAAAGGGATCCTAATTTAGATTCGGTGTGTGTAGAGACGGCTCGGGCCACTGAGGTGTTCTGGTCAGTGGCGAGATTGGAGGAGGCGTCGCTCCGACAGAAGGTCAGGGTGAGGTAGCTGGAGTTAGGTGATATGAACACAGCTTTCTTTCATCGTTGTGTTCGTTCTCGACGCAGCTGCAGTGGTTTATTTACAGTCGTGGATGCTGGGGAGACTCGCCAGATGGTGCATGACAGGGTGGCAAGGGTGGCAGTAGATTTCTTTCGGGGTTATTTAAGGTCTCAACCAGTGGGGTATAGGGATCTTACTGCCCGAATTGAGGATATTGTGCAATTCAGCTGGTCTGAGGAGGGGGTGGAGGCGCTTGGTCGCCCAATGAGTTGGGATGAGATTAAGAAGGCTTTATTCTCGATGAAGTCTGGGAAGGCTCCTGGCATGATGGGTTTTCAATTGATTTTTACAGAGCTGCTTGGAATGGGGTTGGGGATGATTTCTATGATGCTGTGCTGAATTTTTTTTAGTCCTGTTACCTACCTAATGGAGTTAATTTTACTACTATCACTCTTATCCCAAAGAGGCGAGAAGCAGAACGTATGGAGGAGTTTCGTCCTCTTTCTTGTTGCAATGTTGTGTATAAGTGTATCTCGAGGATCTTAGCTAAGAGAGTGCGATTGTGGTTTCCTGCTTTCATCAGTGGTAACCAGTCTGCGTTTGTTCTGGGTAGGTCGATTTTCGAAAACATATTATTGTGTTAGGAGCTTGTGGGAGGGTATAAGAAGGGCAGAGGGAAGCTGCGTTGTGTGTTGAAGGTAGACCTTCAAAAGGCGTATGATTCGGTCAATTGGGATTTTCTGTTTGGTGTGTTTCTGACTATAGGTATGTCCCTGCAGTTTATTAGTTGGGTGAGGGCTTGTGTTACTTCGCCTATATTCTCTATGATCGTTAATGGTCCCCTTGAGGGATTTATTCCTGGTAGAAAGGGTTGAGACAGAGGGATCCATTGTCTTCTTTTTTGTTTGTGATGGTGATGGAGGTCTTGTATAGGTTGTTGAATAATCCTCCTGTGTGGTTTAGGTTCCATGATCAGTGTGAGCATGTGGGCTTGACTCATTTGGTTTTTGCAGACGATTTAATGATTTTCTGTGCAGCTGAGAGAGATTCTTTGAAGTTTGTGAGGCAGATCCTGGCAAATTTTGCAGGGTTGTCTGGGTTAGTTGCTGATGTTGGAAAGAGTTCCATGTTTGTTGCAGGTGTGGAGTCTGGGGAGGCAGAAGAACTAGCTGCATTTATGGGTTTCTCTCTTGGTTCACTACCTGTTAGGTACCTGGGTTTACCTTTATTGGCGGGTTGGTTGAGGGCTGAGGATTGTGCTCCTTTGATTCAGAGGATTACAACTCGTATTAGAAGCTGGGCAGTGCGGTCTCTCTCTTTCGCTGGGAGGTTACAGCTTGTTAGGTCTATCTTACAATCCTTACAGGTGTTTTAGTGTAGCATCTTCGTGTTGCCTGCGTGTGTAACTCATGAGGTTGATCGTCTGTTACGTAGTTATTTATGGAAGGGTAATGCAGTGAGTCGGGGTGGTGAACGGGTGGCGTGAGATGAGGTGTGCTTGCCGTTGGGCAAGGGGGGTTGGGTGTGAAGCATGTGGCATCTTAGAACCAGGATGCTTTTTGAGATTTGGGTTCTTATTCAGGCAGTGGAGCCGAGGGTGAGGGGGGAAGATTATTGGGTGTGGGTACTGGATGCGAATGGTCGATTTTCTATCGCTAGTGCGTGGGAAAGTTTGCGTCCTCGTCGTCCTACGGTGTCTTGGGCTGGTATTTTGTAGGCAGGGGGTGGTATTCCGCATCACTCCTTTTGTGCGTGGTTATCTGTGAGGGACAGGTTGGGTACGTGAGATTGGTTTAGGAGTTGGGGTGTGTTGTGAAAAGGGGGTGCCTTCTGTGTGGGGGAGGTGTGGAGTCGCGATATCATTTATTTTTTTAGTGTGGGTTTGGGAGAGAGGTGTAGTCTGGTGTGTTGCGTCAATTGGGCTCGTCGCATCGGGTGGCAAGTTGGGATGTGGAGTTGAGTTGGTTGTGTCGAGTGGGGTCGGGTAAGGGGGTGCGTAGTAAGTTATTCCGTGTTTTTTGGTGTGCTTCCATATACTACATCTGGCAAGAATATAATCGGCGACTGCATAAAAGTAGACCGAGATCGGTGTCAGCTCTGGTTCACCTTATGGTTTCTACCGTTTGTGCTCGTGCCTCTTCCTAGCGGGTTGATCTTCTTGGTCTTATATAGTGTGTTTACGGATGTTTTTCTTGTTGTACTTCCTGTTGTTCTTTGTTTTTTTCTCTTTTCTCTGGCTCTCTCTCTAGTGGTCTGCGAGTTTGTTTCTTTTTGTGTTGGTTTTGTTATGATCTTATCTTGTAGGCTTTGTTTTGAGTTTGTTACCCTGTCTTTGCTTGTGCTTTGATGCTTTGATGCTTTGATCCCGGGCTATGGGATCCCCCTTGTTGTTGTATAATAATATCACCTATTCTAAAAAAAATACACATGGATGCCACAAAATTGTGATCATCAGAAAACAAATTTTCTTCCAAAAGCTCGTCGTAAATGGATGCACTTGAGGCTCCAAAATTTTAAATCAATATATTGGAGAAGACTTTTTTTCTACATTTTAGATATGCTCTTGTAGTAGCAATATCGAAAGAAATGTTTTAAGCAGTATTCTAAACTAATCTCATGTCTTCTCATGGTCGAACAAAACAACGAGTTATTGACGAAAAAACATGAATCTCGACCAACTGAAACAACATCATTCCTTGAACTGAATGTTCGGAATGTTAATAGTCGTGGACGCGGTCGAGATCGTGACCATGGCAAAGGAGATTATTATTTTCGTGATGGTCGTTCTAATCATTCAAATTTCAAAAGAACCACACAAAATAGTGATCACAAAGGGAAAGCTCCACAAGATAAGAGTTCAAAAGGTGTTGAAAATAAATGCTTCCGATATGGAATGACTGGGAGTGGTCACATACCTATCGTACATCAAAACACTTAGCTGATCACTATCAAGCCTCCCTAAAAGAAAAAGGGAAAAAATGTGGAAGCAAATTTTGCATACCAGGATAATGAGATATTTTATCCATCCAATATAACAAATTTGGAGGTGACACATTTTTTCAAATCTCCCGGAGAGAAAATTGGCACAATTGATAGCATAACAAGCGTTTCTTTTGATTTTGAGAATATTAAGTATTAATGTTGTCTGTTTTTTTATTTTCATATTTTTTTCCCTTGTTAATATTAAATTTTTTATATTCAAAATGTTATTTTTCTTATTATAATTATTTTATTTTAATGAAGAATCCTGGATCATTTTCATATGTTGGGTGACTAAAAAATGAGTAAAGAAGATCTATGTCTGGCAGACAGTGCAACTACATATACAATACTTACAAATAGAAAATAATTTTCCAAACTGATAATGTTGAAAACAAAAGTCAATACGTTATTGGGTTCTGCAAACCTGATTGAAGGCTTTAGAAAAGCAAATATTATTTTGACAATTGACAATACATTGTTCTCTAGTTAATCAAAGAGAAATCTACTTAGTTTTAAAGATATACATTGCATTAGTTATCATATTGAGACTAATAAAAAGAATAATATGGAGTATCTTTATATCATATCTATTGTCTCATATGAAAAATGTATATTGGAAAAGTTTTATTTTTATCTTCTGGATTATATTATACTCATATACGAGTAATTGAAACATATGCAACAATGAACCTGAAGTTCATGAATCCATGAATATTTACAATTTAGCATGAAAGATTAGGTCATCCAAGATCTATAATGATGAGAAGAATTATTGAAAATTTAAATGGACACCCATTGAAGAGCCTGAAGATTCTTTAATCTAATGAATTATCATGTGATGCTTGCTCTCAAGGAAAATTAATAATTAAACCATCACCAGCTAAAGTGGGATTGAATCACCTGCATTTTTAGAACAAATTCATTGTGATATATGTGGATCTATTAACCCACCAAGTGGAAAATTTAGATATTTTATAGTATTAATAGACACATCCAGCAGATGGTCACACGTGTGCTTATTATCAAGTCGAAATCTCGCATTTGCAAGATTACTTGCTCAAATAATTAAGGTAAGAGCACAAATTTCTAATAATACAATTAAGACCATTCGTCTTAGTAATGCTGGTGAATTTACATCCAAGCTTTTGATAATTATTGTATGTCAATTGAAATAAGTGTTGAACATCTTGTAGCTCATTTTCATAAACAAAATAGTTTAGTAGAATCATTCATAAAACGTTTGCAGTTAATTGCTAGACCATTGCTTATAAAAGCTAAGTTTCCTACATTTGTATGGAGACATGCTATTTTACATGCAGCGTCACTTGTACGCATTAGGCCAATAGCTTATCATAAGTACTTGCCGTTACAATTAGATTATGGCCATGAGCCAAATATTTTCCATCTAAAATTTTTTTTATGTGCAGTATATGTTTCAATTGCTCCACCACAATACACTATGATGGGTCCTCAAAGGAGGTTAGGAATATATATTGATATGATTTTCCATCAATTATTAAATATCTTGAACCCCCTGATTGGGTGATGTATTTACTGCACAATTTGCTAATTTTCATTTTAATGAGATAAATTTTGTAACATTAGGGGGAGAAATTAAAAGGTTGGAAAAAGAAATTGCATGAAATGCATCGTTATTGTCTCATTTAGATTCCCGTATAGATCAATGTGAACCTGAACTTAAGAAAATAATTCATTTGCAAATATAGCAAATCAATTACCATATACATTTATAAATGTTAAGAAAGTGAGTAAGTCACATATACCAGCTACAAATACTCCATTAAATGTAGTAAGTTGTCACTAATGAGTCTGGGACACGCCCGAAGCATGATAAACCATTCAATTCCAAAGAGAAAAATCCTCGAAAAAGAAATAGTCATAAGTGACTTAGTTTAAGAATATGAATGTTCTAGAAGAAATCCTAGATATAATTACTCATAAGGATATTGAAGTAAATGAGGATAATAATGAGATCTCAATAAATTATGGAACCATATAAGTTGACAATATTTTTGCATGTAATGTTACTCATGATATTATTTATGAAAGTGAGTATGAAAAATATCGACATAGAAAGGATCGACTTATGTGGAAAGAAAAAATCAAAATGTAAATAAACTCATTTTTCAAATCGTGATGACTAGTAGTCTAAACTCCAAGAATGACAAACATGTGGGATAGAAGTAGAGTATTTGTAAAATAAATAGAGTGAAGTCACAAGATATAAAGTGAGACAGATCCCACAATAATTCTCTCAATAAACTGGTATTAATCATGAGATATTTAATTTATCTGATTGTATATGAAAAGTTTAATATACATCGTATAGATGCCGTCATACCATATTTATATGAATCTCTTAATAATAATATTTATTTATGAAAATTCCTGAAGAATTAAAGGTAACATAATCTTATAATTAAAATATTAGAGAATCATATATATATCATAAATATTCTTATAAAATATTCCTGATGAATGTGATATAATCATCTTCAATATTTGTTGGTATGAGGGTACAAAAATAACCCTATTTGTCTATATCCTTTTATAAAGAAATCACAACCTGAGATTTACTATATGTTGATGATTTCAGCAGAAACTCCTGAAAAGATTTCAAAGACAATAGAATTTCTGAAGAAAGAAATTGAGATGATAAATTTTGTCTTAGCTTGCAAATAAAGCATAGAGCAAATGGAATTGTATCAATTTATACATTAAAGATCTTTTATGGATTATGTACTAAAGGAACTATAAGGTCCACTGTAGAAACGAGATCGTTCCCAATTTTCAATTTTCACAGAATAAAATTTACAGAACAACAATTATGCAAATTACAAAAATTTTATAGCATGCAAATTGAAAAGAATTAAGAGAATGGTTAGAATATGACTTACTCTTATTCACAAATCTTCTTCTCGATCAGTCATGAACTATTCGAAAAACTCCCAAACATAGCAATCCAAGATGGCCACCACCACAAAATTATCAAGGTATTCTCCTTTGGTTGAGAATCCAAGGGAGTTTTGTAGGCTCTGTGTTAATTTTGGGAAGCGGGGGAGAGAACAAGTTTTTACTGTAGAGGAAATAATTGGGAGAAGCCAAAAACGTTATGTGTTAATTTGAAAAAACACAAAATCTCCTAACCACTGCACATTCCACTATCATTTTTAAGAGAGATATGTGGAGGGAGTTACATAACTCCCTCCCATTTTATTTTGAAATTAAATTAAAATATTTTTAATTTAATAATAACATAATGTAATTATATGATAACCAACTTATCATATAATATACATTATATTAAATGTCATATCTGATATTAACATTTATAATCTATGGTGTATATTATATTATAATATAATATAACATATAGTTTGAAAAATCTCTCAATTAATCACGGCATTTAATATAAATAAAATTTATATTAAATTTAATTATATGGATCCAATCCACATAATTAATATTTGAATCATATCCAAATATTTAATTCCTCTCAAATAAACTTTATTTTATAATGATTCAAATACATTATATTAATTATATCATCTATAATTAATTTCATCAATTAATTTGAACAATTTAAATTAATCAAAAATTAATTTGAGTCTCAATTATTCCAATTGAGCTACAAAGGAACCTTATGGACCTATAGATTGAAGATCCAATGGTACTTGAATAATTAATTAAATTTCTTTAATTAAATTACTCGACATCCATTAACAGTTGGTCACTCCACCAAAGACCAACATTGCACTATTCGCACTAGAGATATATTTTTGTGTCCATTAGATATAAGTCAACAGTGCGATGACCATTCACAAATTGTTCGTAAGTACATATGGACCAAAATTACCGTTTTATTCCTATAATTACATCTAACTTCTTAAATACCACTGATCCCTCTAATGAACAATAAGTCATAGTCCAAATATGACTAAACCCCTTTTGGGCCAAGAGAAGGTGTGGCGCTACATTGTTCAAGCCCCGGAATCAGCCTTTAAGGGAGCAATTTATCTACTTACCTTGACATTAGGGAAGTGGTGAATTCCTTCTTATATAGTTGTGTTTCCAGCTCCCCAATCAGACAAATCCCAAAAATGACAGACTTATTAAGTCGGTGATCTGGCCACTCTCACCCATACAAATCAAAGGACCGCCTTCATAGGCAGAAGTTCACAACTCACTCGGGATTCAGGTCATGTCACCTATGGTCATCTTGGTGAAATATAAGTCACTACTATTAACGGCGTTATATAAAGAGACTATTCATTTCGTGGTCCCGTTTTATACAAACCCTTTTGTATAGAACATCCCCGCTCACATATCTCGACATAAATGATCATAATCAGATCATTTGTAGCACTTTACAACAATTTTAACATCTACAAAGCAGGTTGTATTTGTAGTGTCACAAGGATAAGGTATCCATCCTTATCCATCTACTACAGACCATTTAGGTTATCACTTAAACATGATCCATTTGTATGTCTTTACATACTTGTTTAAGCTGCATAAGATAACCTTGAATGTTTGTTTATTGGCTTTGTGGGTTAATGCTACTAAATGAATAAAATATGTCTATTGGCTTTGTGGGTTAATGCTACTAAATGAATAAAATATATCATATTTTATTAAATAAATAAATCGTTTATACATTACAATTACAAACTACAGAACCCACGAGATTTATGGCATCAACCCCAACATGTACATCCTTGAATACTCCTATGGTGGTTCATTCACTCGATGTGAAAAATGATATATCATCTGATCTCAGAAAGATGATGAAGAATATTAGGTCCCGAAGAACCATAAATTTTGAGAAATAAGTGCACTTATATAACTTGACTAGTTTATACATTACACTTTGTAGTACTTTTTAGTAATTTTGTTACATATATATGATATTCGTCCAAAAAGAGGATATTGAAGTAGAGTTAAACATATTGTATGTTTTATTTGAGGATTAGTTTATATTGATTTATTTCATTCTAATAAATCTACTTAGGATCTAGTTGGTTATGAAAATGTAAGTTAGTTATCTAACCCATACAATCTAGATCTTAAACAGGTTACTTAGTACATGGAAAATAACTTTTATATCATGACGATCAGTAAAACAGACTATAACGGCTACTTCCTCAAATCATACTGAAATTCTTGTAATTCACGAGGCTAATCGAGAATGTGTATGACTAAGAGTAATGACTCAGCACATTCGTGAAACATGTGGTTTGTCTTCTAGTAAAAATCTTCCAACGATATTATATAAAAACAACACAACATACATATCTCAAATCAGATGAGGATATATTAAGAAGATAGAACCAAGTGTATTTCATCAAAAGTTTTCTACATTCATGATCTTGAAGAAAATGGTGACATCACTGTACAACAAATTTGTTAGAAGGATAACTTAACATACTTATTTACAAAATCATTACCATCCACAACATTTGAGAAATTGGTGTACAATATTAGAATACGCTGACTCAGAGATCTCAAGTGATATTTCCATGAGGGGGAATAAATATATGTATTCTTTTTACGAGTATTAGATTATGTGAAATATGTACTTTATTTCATTCACAAGAATTTTTTTCCCAATGGATTTTTTCCTAATAAGGTTTTAACGAGGCATATTTCATATATATAATGGGTATCTAAGGGGAAATATTATAAATATTATGACAATAGATGCCCATTAGATGCTCATGCTTAGTGTCCATTGACCAGGTGTCATGTCCTCATTTCCCAAAGTGTTGTCTATGTGTCTCAACATTACATATTATTAATGTCCATGCAATCCACCTCCTACTTGCCAAATTACCTATAAATAATAGCATTTTGTGGGTTTTGGCATACACACATTGGGCAAAATCCAAAAAGATTGGAGAAAGTGGAGAAATCCATCATTTTTATTTTATTTACTTTTGTTATTTATTTATTTCATATATTTATATATTATGTTTAATTTATTTTAATATTATATTTTTATCAATATCCGTATTTTCGTTGTGCTCCTCAAGTTTACAACAAGTTTGTACATTTTTATTTGTTATAAGATTTATTCAAGCAAAACTAAATTAAAAAGATGATATTATTATTAAATTGTAAAGAGGTCGGTTGTGACAAATTATCATATCATCCATAATATTGCATCTCTTAAATTTTTTGGTGTGATGATCCAAGCGTAAGAGAAGGTGGTATTAAACTTTTTTATGATGTGACACCCACAAACCCATTTCAACCCAAAAACAATGGTTAGAATTTTATTTGTTTCTAATATTTCATCTTTCATATCTCACCTCATCAAATATGAGAGGCTAAGAAGAGAGTGAATAAATAAATAAATAATTTATTGTCAAATCATTTTAAAAAACAAAAATATCTTTTATATACGAGTATACTTGGCTTAGTTTTGAAAATAATACGACAAATATCAATTTATACTCTAAACTTGGAGGATTCTATCTATTTAAACCCTAAACTTTAGGAGTTGCATTAATTTTAACCCTGATTTTTTAGAGTTTTGTCAATTTAAACCCCAAACTAATAATTATATCAATTTAGATCCTGAACTTTCATAATTGTATTAATTGAAACCTTGAACTTTCTTAAATCTATCAATTTGAATTCTGAATTTTCACAAGTGTATCAAAATAAAACATAATAAAGAGTTTAAGTTGGTACAATTATGAAAGTTCATGGTTTAAATTGATACACTTATAAAATTCATGATTTAAATCCATATAATTATTAGTTTAGAATTTAAATTGACACAACCCCAAAGTTCAAGATTTAAATTAATATAATTATTAGTTTAGGATTTAAATTGATATAGTACTCAAAATTCAGAGGTATAAATTGATATTTGCCCAAAATAATATTTGTAAAATGTAGATAACAAAAAAAAAAAAAAAAACCAAAGGTGCAAATAGAGTTTATAAACTTAATTTTTAAAAGTCGAAAACAAAAAACTTTGATCTTGTTTAATATCTATTTAGCTTTTTTAGTTTTCAAAACTTGACTTCGAATTTTAAAAAAATTCCTATAGAGTAAATAACAAAACAATGAAATAATAAATAGATGATAAAAATAGTGTTTATAAATTTAAATTTTGAAATTCAAATAATTATCAAATTCTAAAATTTTTGTAATTAACCATCCCATGGACTCAACAGCACACAGCACTTTGAGTGATTGCACCAAATTTGCAGAAGTGTCACTAAAGCTGTTCATTCCACTCTTAAATTTGAATATGCCATTATTTTATTTTAATTAATTAATTAATTAATTTATTATTATTATTATTTGAAAGGTTTAATCTGCTAATTATGATAACCCTTATTTTGGAAAGAACATCTTCTCAATTTTATGAATATTCATTAAAAAAAATTAACTAATAAACAACTTTCACCATTTTTAAACAAAACTTCTAATTATTAATATTATTAATCTCCACATTAGTATAATTATCCCTTTTTACAAAAAAATGCCAAACTTTTATTATATAGTAAAATATTTAATTCAAAATTTAACACTTCATTCTTGATAAAGGAGCAAAAGCAATGGATAGAGATTGAGTGCATTTGGCAAAATAGCTATTCCTTAATTTTTATAAGATCATTTTTCTTTTGGACTATTTTTAAATATAAAAAAATAAATCAAAATATTTACCAAATATAACAAAATTTTAGAACCTTCAATGATAGACGTTGATAGATACTAATACACCGATAGACTTCTATCAGTGTCTATTAGAGATATTGATAGATACTGATAGAAGTCTATCAGTGTCTATCATTGATAGTTCTAAAATTTTGCTATATCTTATACAAATTTTCAACAGTTTTACCATCACTGGTGCACATTTTTAACTTTCAACTTCTTTTTCTACCCACTTTTTAATGCTTGATAGTTCTCTTCACACAAATGTTTTATTTCTTTAGTTTAATAATTATATGGTTGAAGGTTAAACCATTAACTTTTAGAATAATAATTAGTATATTTATCTGACTAGATATAACTCAATAGATATATAATGTTATTCATGACTAAAAGGTATGTGATTTGAATTCCCCTAATTAAAAGGTATGTAATTAAATTCTTCGACTTTCTATTATACATCAAAAAAAAAAAAATCTTCTCAATCATACTTGAATTAACATATATTTCCCAACTAACTTCTTAATTATATACTAAGGTTAAAGTATCTTATCTACAACTTTTGCCAAAACTATGAAAATTTGAACCTCACATCTCAACTTCTATATTTGTGATGCGATGATCTAAAATAAAAATTATTTTCACTAGATAGACATCGAATTTTTTACACTTTCTCATATATATATATAATACTTTAATCAGTTAAGTCATGTTTTTAGCCAAAGCGGGTATTATTTAACAATAATTAATATTTATTATCTCTTTTTAGGTTGGAGGTTCAAATCTTTATATCCTATTTATTACACTAAATAAATAATGAATAATATTTTGGAGATATTTTCAAATATATCAAAATGAGCCAACTTATTTATAAATATAGCAAAGTTTCATTGTCTCTCTGATAGACAGACAGTCAAAAAATGAATAGATATCTAATAATGATAATTAAAAAAAAGGTGGTAATAATTACCATTAAGAAAAACAGAGATTTATATGAAGTTTAATATTAGTCAATCACTATCCCATAAACACCATGATTGATTTAGCTGTGTTTTTGTCTAAATTAGTGATTAAAAAAATTGGAAAACTTTTGTTTAGAGAGTTTAATGTGTTGAGTTGTCTCTCTCTCATGCCTTTGCCTTCCTTTTAGTGCTTTCATTAGTGGAAACCTAATTAAACTATTTCCAAACTTCAAATCTCTTTTTAATATATATATATATAATGTATTTTTATATTCGATTTTATTTTATCATTATATTTTTAAAAGGTGACCATTTAACTATTTTGCTTATGTTAAAATTTTAAAAATATAAAAAAAATAGATATTTTAAAAATACGAAGATAAAATTCAACCAAATTTAAAAGTGTATGAACGAAATTGAATATTTATAAATATAGAAACCAAATTGAAGTAAAATGATAAAATAGTATTTAAAAGTTGTTCATATATTGTAGTCCACTATCATGTTGGTCTATTACATTTCTCTATTTGACTTAGAAAGTGATGAAAGCCAAATTATGAGGACCAATGGCTCTCTTTTGTTAAAGTGGGTTTTTGGTTACCATAGAAATGTTGGAGTCCCAAAAAAAGGATCTTGGAATTCTACCTAAATTTGGCTGAAACCATAATATCCAACAACAATATATATGATATTAAGACTCTAAGAAGTTTCTAACACTACCCATTTGGCCATTTGGCCATTTGAAATTGAAAAGTTTTTATGTTTTAGAAAACCCCACTTGCAAGCCAAAAACACTCTCCAAATTAAAGGGTGCTTCTTCCTTTATTTTTAATCTTCAAGTGAAAGTAGGAGCATTAAGATACATGCTTTTGGCTCTTCACAAATAAAAAGTAAATAGAAAGATTGACTTGATGAAAAGAACACTAAAAATGGGCAGCACTTAATTTGGCAAAACCTGTGGCCATGCAAGGGGATTGGCTGCTTACATTATAGACATGCACAGAATCACTTCTTCTCCTCCTTTTTTTTAACCCTTCTTGCTTTAAATTTAAATCCCAAAATATGAATAGTAGGCAGAGTTGACTTTAATGGTTGTGGGCAAAAGTTAATGCACTAAATCATCATTCTGTAGCTATTGGGGGGAAGCACCATGAAAATAGCTTCTCAATTTCTCTCCAATTTCCTTTGTGGAATTAAGGATAAAAGCCTAACTTCTCATGCCTTATTCCCCTACCCTTTGCTTCTTACAAATTCACTTCCCCTTTCTCTCAAGATTATTCAACACAACACAATGTCCCTAAAACTTAAATTCTTTCTTCTCCTTCTCCTTTCCATCTCCATTCCTTCCTCATCAGGTAACCTACTTCTACCTACTTTCTTTTGTTCAGTTTCATAATCTCGTCGTCTCAATGAATGATGCTAATATATATGTTTTCTTCGTTTAGCGATGGTTGAACCACTTCGAGACATCAAGATTACAGAGAAGTCGATCATCAAGGTATTATAGTGTTTTTTAGAAGAGAGAAAAAAGTAAACAACGAAAATACTAGCGCAAGTAGTTTCCATAAGTTCTATTTTATAAACAAAATTACATCAAATAGATCCTGAGATATTTTTCTTGTTAGTCAAATAATAAACTTATGCTCCAATGAACTATATCTTAGCTAGTTTCATGTTACTAAATGGTTGAGTTCTATTTTTTCTCCTCTAATGTGCAAAAGGTCGGTAGCATCCAAATGAATGCAAGGAAGCTTATGACACTCGACGTACAGGACTATGATGAGACAAAAGCAAATAATAGACACGATCCGAAGAAGCCTGGAAATGGAAAGCCTTGAGATAGCCTCTCTTTAGCTTATGGTTTAAATAACATTAAAACACTTCTATTTTCCTTCACCAAGATAATGAACATGGTATGTGTGGATCGAGAGTGTATATTAGCCTGCTAAGATGAGGAAATCTTTGGATAAAGTAAGGCTTTTTTAATTCTTTTTTTCAATTTCACTTCCTTATTATGCTTCTACTGCTATTGGCTTTGATTATCACTCAGGGCCAAGTCTGAGCTTTGTGGTTATGTTTGAGCAGTTCTTTTATGTGTCAAATATCAATGATGAGCTATAGTTTAAGTTCAAATGCTTCATGGTTGCATGATTGAAGCTTGCTGATGGGTCCAATAAGTCACTAAAAAGAAATAAACAGAATTGGAGAGAGATAAAAACTAATAAGACAGATAAGAAGAGAATTAAAAAAGATTCAAGTGGTTTAGATGGATAGAAACAGAATTGGAGAGATTGTAAGCTTAAACCAAGACAGATAAAAACAGAATAAGAGAGCTCAAAAAGGGGAAAAACTGATGAATTATTATTTGAAGGCCTTAAAAAGTTTATAAAAGGAAAAAACTGATGAATATGCACGTGTGGGTGAAAAAGATTTGAACCTCAACTTCTTGATTGATGAAATATGTCAGGAGAAGAATTCTATAGGTTAAGATTGATCACTAAAAACCATGACCAAATGGTCATAAAAATCTTATTTTTGTCAAACACTACACCAATAGATCCAGTTAAATTTTCATATAAATTGCTTGCTTCCTTATGGCAAATGAGAAAGCTGTTTTAAAATGAATGGAAAAGAAGACGCTGTTCACATAAAGATGAAACAAAACTGACTACATCCAAATACAAATGAAAAGATGCAGTCGCACCAACTAAGGAAAGTGGTGCCTTTATTGAATCAGAGACGAATCATACAAGATACTGCTGCTCCTGCATGTAAGGCAAAGACAATTGCACATCTAGAAGAGATTAATTTTATGATCATCTCATTCTTAGTCTTTTAAAGAATGAAAAATTGGCCACAATGACGTAACGATTCAATGATCCAAAAGGTCTGACAGACAAAAATGGTATGGAAAGAATGAAAACATGTCATCAAGTCGGTGGAAAAAACTATTAATATAATAGCCAAATACCTAACAAATGACATCTTAGCTGAAGAAAATCGTTAAAAAAAATATAATGCTCTCTTTTAAAAATGAACAACAAACAATTAGTGAGAGAGAGAGAGAGATGAACGGTTGATGAAATGCATCCAGAAAAGGCTATAGTACCAGAAGCTGGCATGGAATATATCTTCAGCACCCTCAATTTCCAATCATCAAAAACTTTCCTTGTACAAATAAATATATACAAGCCAACAAAATCCTCAACTTCTGAGAGACATCTCACCCAACCCAACAACTGAATCCAAAAACACCAACATCACTTTTGTGATGTTTCCGATACATATTGTCATTTGCAAAATAATAAAGATATCTGATGTAAAATAAATAAATAAAGGAAAAGAGAAAGCAGACTCCGAAGTGACGACTGTACTTCAAAAATGACCTGAGGGATATAATGATTTCACGAATTCACCGTATTGATCATGTATGTTGAACGACAAAATAGGACCAAATGAAATGGAAATACAGGATATGATATATGCTGACGACCCTTCATGATGTGTATTGCTATGAAACTGAACCAAACGACGTGTACAAATATGAAGTGAATTTCAGAGGAAAGACCAGAATACAACCAGACCATGAAAATTCACAAGACTAATGCAGAAAAAATAAACAAACGGGTATTAAGTCCTTAACTAGAACCACTCGAGTAGATCAGTAGAAGTTCAGAGAAAAAAGCACTAGGGTGTCTAAGCAGGGGGAGAAGAAGTGAATGAACGCTCCCCGTACTTCATTTCTACAACCCAAAACTATATGATGGCAAACCCCACTTAGGTTGGACACTATCTCAAGTCAGAGATGCAATTGGAACTGACAAAGCCATACGAACTGGGGGCGCCAATGGACGCTCCCTCCTCCCACTTCTACCATGACATACAAGATCCCGACTAGATGCTGCTAATGCAATAGTTAGCAATGCTTTCATGATGATGATGATGCAAGAGTTAGTGACAACTAGAAGTGAACAGCTTCCCGTTGTCCTGAGAGTGACGACTTGTAAGATGCAATCCGGACCCCAACTCAACACACCCATATGCATGCAAGGACTTCAAATGTGAAAAAAATGAATTTGCCAACCAGCAGAGGCCTAAATTGAAATGGCACGGCTGATGGCCAACTTAGCCCATTCAGCAGATTCTTTAATCAAATGGTCATCGGAGGACAAGCATTCACTCAAAAAGTCTTTGCTTGAGACAGATTGCTGAATCAAAGAACCGGCATTGCTTCCCAGTGTGTCGGCCAGATCTCCAAGGACTCCAATGGCAGTTTTCATGACAACTTCATCCCTGCAGTGCATACAAGTACGAAAACATCAAACAAACAATTTCAATTTAAGAACACATATTCACACCCACATGAGAGAGAGAGAGAGCCACTTACATGTCTTTTCTCATGTAAATACTATCCAAGAATTGAAGTATATGGGGCGCATAAGGGACCAAAAGCTGAGTTTTTGGAGAGCTCTTGAACCCTTGGAAGATCCCTGAATATGCCTCCAAAATCCCATTTCTCAAAGAATTTGTATACTCGGTCATTTCATCATCAATACCTGCTGTGTGTGCAGATAACTCTGCTGCTCTTTGAAGCATGGGCATCGCATACATCAAGTACTTCTCAAAATTCTCCCCTATGGCCAGTGCTATATCACCAAAGCATGAGAAAATAGGGGGCTTAACAGAACGATGCAGTTGATCGCTGGACAAATTCTTGAGCAGCTGAGTCATAATTCCATCACAGTAGGGCAAAATCTTATCCTCCATTGCCCTGCATATGTCCCCTACCACACCGACAGTGACAGCGCAAACTTGGTACTCCTCAAAATTCTGAAGCCCCATTTCTATATATTTATAGAACTCAGTCATGTATTTACCAAAATCTGGGCCCGTTGAATAGGCAAGAGCTCCAATCGCCAGCATTGCTTCCTCGTGTACAGTGGCATTTCTGCAAGCAAATACCCTCAGGAAAAGTCCCATTATTTGGTCCGCATATTGCATAAAGGCATACTTATTTGGCTCTGATGATCCTAGTTTCTGAATAAGAACTTGTAAGCACCCACAAAGCAGGCCTTGTAGTTCCCCTTGTCTCTCCCTTTCATCAGATGATAGTTTTTGCCCCTCAAGAGTATTGTGCAATTCCATCATGATGACAGGAACCAGCTGCAGCACCATTGGTGCTGTTTCATCAGTTGAACACCTCACAACTTCATTTAATGTTTCATATGCAGCAGTCCTCAGACGTGATTCACCAGCATCTTCTCTGTGAGTAACAGTCAAAAGGGACTGAACGATTTCTTGAAAAAATGGAGTTAGAGGAGATGATGGGCCAACATCTTCATAACCCTGAGCAAGAAAATAGAGAGCACCACAGGCTTTCTCAGCGACATTTGGCACATCCTTCATGCTCTGAAGCAAAACTGTAATGATCTGTTGGCAGTTTGCCTGATTAATAATGGGTGTATCTATATTTGAGCCATGAAGGAATTCAAATATCCGTCCAAGGGTCCACGCAGTTGTGTCTTTCACGTGGTTATTTGGATCCTGAGTCAAGGCAGTCAGCATGAAGGTCAAGGCCACATTCACAATTGGCATTAATTTTTCTGGAGCAGGCCCCTCCAAAATTGAACCAAAAGCATAAGTGGCTGCCTCCCTCTGCCTCCAATCTGATTTTGTTATGTTCTCTTCAATGAATGGCATAACAAGTGGAACAATATCATCACCAACTGTTCGTGCAACTAGCCCAAGACATGTACCCCCAGCCATGGCAATGTTCCAAGCCCCTTCATCTTGATCCTGATCCTCTTCTTGCTTAAGAAGTGTCTCAAGTAACATGGGCACAAGGGCAGGTAGTGCCTGCTTGATGAAATAAAAGCACGGTATATCAGAATCCCCAGTAAAATCATCCCCATACTCTTCCAAGATATCTATCTCCTCATCACAAATAGAACTCCAGAATTCAATGGCCTGAAGAGCAACAGGCTCTTCATCTTCCTTAACAGCCTTTGCAGTAATGCCAAAAATATCCTGGATGTAGCGAGCCAATTTGTCATAGTATGTTGACGCAATTGAGACCAAACATTCAAAAGCTGCCTGGCGTATCCTCACTTCAGGGGATAGTGTGGCCTCACAAACAACTCTCATGATATAATCACGCTCCATATCATTGCTAAAGTTTGCTTGAGCAAACCCAAGAGCATTGTACAATGATCGAGTAGCAGCAAGTCGTACGTCATTGTTTCCTTCAGATGCATTCATTCCCTGAACAACAGCTGTCAATATCCTGTTCACTTGATCTTGATCTATGACATCTGGAGAAACTTCCTCGCATAAATAACCAAGGGTCTCCAAGGTGGCTTGTTTGACATGGGACGATTGTTGATGAACATTTAACAATAGTGAACCTATCAATTCCGGCCATTGCTTATGAGGCAACTCAATGCCCGCAATCTTTGCAATAACTTGGGAGGCTGTGGACCTAGCATCAGCTACTGCTGAAGACAGTGTATTCAACAAGCATGCCTTTATCTGGGTCTTCACATTGCTGTCCAGTGATAGCCATCTCTGAATGAGCTCAAATTTTCTATGTTGTTCCTTAGCATCCAGTGCATTCTTAAGTATGAGACCTGCTAATTTACGACTGTCAACCGGCTTTTCCTCACTTCCTAATTCACCAGATAGAGACAGCAAGAAACTGGGAAGGTTTTGCTCCTGGAATTGCCTTAAACTGTCTTCTGCCTGCTTCCTCGCACTTGCATCAATTGACTGTGCATTCAGAAGAACCTGCGTAACCTCCAATGCCATGTTTCACCTGAAACTCCGAAAACAAATTAGTCAACCGCTAGTGAATTGAGGAAATTGGTGACTTGCACCACTGCGTAAATTACACAAATCCATTTACTACGCAAATATTCATCAAATCCCAAAAGCTCATATAGAAATATCAAGGGAAAGACAAAAACTAACTATAGCAATCACAAAACCCAAGAACAAAGAGCCAGAACCCAGATCTCAACAACACAACCGCAAATTAATAATAAAACTAATTGAACTGCAGGTGATCTATCGAGAACCCAGCCCTTAAAGTCATACGGACCAACCATCTATGTTGATATTGCATCCTTCCGGTTCAAACCATAAGAAATGGAAATAACAACAAATTTTTACAGGATCGAAATGAGCTAAATGTAATGCCACACAGACCACTATCACAAACTCGTCACACTTAAAAAATAATAATAAATGCACAGATAGTGAAAAAGACAATACAAAACACATCGAGAACTGAATCCTGTTAAGGATACAAAGCAGAAAATGGATAAATCGGAGAAAATCGAATAGAAAATGCACAGATCAGAAAGCAGAAAATCAGAAGCAAATTAAAACCCAATGAAGAAAAACACAAAGGGGGCTTAGAAATCAATACCTGGATTGGGAAAATTGAAGGGATTGCAAGAAAGAAGAAGAGTGTAGAAGAGCGAAAAGACGGCAGTTGGAGGAACCCTAGAGGAAGGGAAAGGGCGAGAGGAAGAAGAAAATGGAAGAGCGCAAAGGCTGGACTTGAAATCCTAAAAACTAAATTGATTTTTCTCTTCTTTTTCTTTTTCTTTTTTTTCGCCCAAAAGCAATAATTTATGAGAGAATTTCGGATGCATTTGATTTCATTTTAGGGTTTTAGGTCTGACCTGTACAATCCAATCACAACCTTCTGTGTTGCCTTGCTGGACAAGACATGATAAACTAATCTATCATTAAAATCATTATCAAAAACTCATATAATAAAATAACCAAAACTTTCGGATTAGTAGGTAAGATATCAATTATCTTTTCAAATTTAAATTTTATGATAAATATATATTTAAGATTTATCAGTATTGATTTTCTTTTCTTTTGTGTTATGTTTATAATTGAGAAATTTTAAAAAATGGTCAAACTAGCCTCTATAAAAAAAAAATTAACTTTGCTATTTTGTAAATAATTTTTCTTATTTTTTTATTTTTGAAAATTTTTCATTATAATTAATTGGATTTTAGTGTATTTTGTGGTTATCTAATCAGTCTAGTCATAGATTTTTATAACTAAATAATTATGGTTAGTTATGAATCAACTCAAATTAATCCATAAATTTTAGGTCATTTTGATTCAATTCAATTGAGATTCGATTAATCTATATAGTTTTTAGATAGAGCTTGCCATTAACTATGAGTTTGTTAGTTTGATGAAGCTCTAATTTCTAAAAAAAAAAAAAAAATTGACTACCTAAAAAATTCGATTACTAATTAACCAAACACATGATTTGGGTTTGAGTGAAAACAAATTTAGGTTAAAAATAGAAATGGGTTTAATGTGAAAGTAAATTTTAGATTAACCATTGAAGTAAATAAATAAAATATATATAGACATACACATTGATAATAAATTTATTACATATTATAAGCTCTTAGTTTTCAACCAAACCGAACTATATGAATTGTTTTCACGTTGTTGCTTTTTTTTTTTTAACACTACTATGAACGGTAACAAGTGGAAAAACAAATAACTCTCTTTATTCAATATCATTATGGGATACCGAACCTATACTTACGAAGTAGTTTTAACTTATTGATTATTTCGATGAATCATTTCTTCGAACAGAAGAAGATTATGTAAGCGGCAATTCTCATGAATCAATAGTTTTGATTTGTAGGTCTTCGGGAAAAGAAGTTCACGACCCGTAGGCCTTCTACCGAAATTTCATTAATATTAATGAAATAAAAAAAGAGGGTGTGGATCATTCGGACCTTTCAATTCATAGATGATATGAAGTAGAGAGTTGCATAATCCATTGTGAAGTTACTAATGTCTTAATAGTAGAGTTATGCTTAAGTTATAGGTCTAGGTATTAGTAACATAACTTTTGGTATTTTGTTTTAGTTGAGAATTGTGTATGATCTTTTGGTTGCTTCATGGGTATTATTTTTCCAATTTACTTTGGGGAGGCATTATGTAACGACCCGACTTTCTATTATACTTTTAGGTCACTACTACATGCGTGTATAGACTTAACAATATATTTCTCGAAGAAAATTAAATAAAAGAACTAAAACTATTATTTCATAAATAAAGCTCTAAACTATAAATTACTGAAAACACTATTCGGGGTATCCCTGACTCTAATTTAAAATAAATTAAGCAAATAAGTAAATTAACCATTTAATAAATGAATTAACCAAGAGTTTTAAATGTTAAAGACTCATAAACCAATCATGGCAACAAAAAAAATTAAAAAAATAGTGTGATAGTGATGTAAAGTCCCAATGGTCGGATCACATATTTCTCTAGTCATTTGTTGGTCTATCTTTGACTTTACCTGAAAACATGAAGAGAAAAGAATGAATATGAAAATACCTAGTAAGCGACCCACTACTTGGCCCCCTAGATGAACTGTTAGCCTTCCTTTCGAGACTCAAGTGTGCATCGCTTTTATAAGTAGTGATCCTAGAGGAACATAGTCATAAGTATAAGTAGTGAACTCAAGGGAACACTGGAACATAGACATAAGATGTGAACTCGAGGCTAACAACATGCGATGTACATAGCCCGAAGGAGCACTAAAAGTCACTATCAGTTTAACATAGTCATAAGCATGCAATCATTGTTGGGGTTGATACCTAAATCATTTGGGTCCTGTAGTTTGTAATTTTAGTGTACAAACAATTTTATTTATTTAATAAAATATGATATATTTTATTCGACATTTAGTAGCATTAACCCACAAAACTTATAAACTAACATCCAAGGTTATCTTCTGTAGCTTAAACATCTATCTAGAGACAGGGTCACCTAGTAATCATTAGGATTTCGGATTCTAATTAGAAAACTTTGTCTCGAGAATGCCTTCCTTCTAACTAAGGCAATTGGTCTCTCACGTTAGACATAGATAGGCTGACATTGCTAATGCAAGTTAAGCATGTAAACGACCTGAAGATTGGTGTTACCATTAGGAGAAGCAAGCTGATAATGGAACCGTTAAGGGTAGGTAACTCGTTCTCTGTGTCTTTGTTTCTATTGCATTCTATCTCATCGTATCAAATTTTGTTCGACAATATTTGAGAACACCGTCAATACTGTTAAGGAGATAAACGGAATTAGAGTTACCGCTTTCATTTTGGAATATGGGACGACAATAGAAATTGCCATTTTCAGAGTTTAAGTACAAACCCATAGATAGAATGGAGGTTCATTCGATTCACGCTTGATTACAATAAGCTCAAAAGAGAAGGCCAAGGAAAGACTTCATACCAGAGGAGTGGAACTAGATTCTCTGGTAGAGTAAGAGTTGTTATGTAGACAAGTTCACTTGCCCAATGCCAGTGATACTAAGAGCTAGCTTTTCTACTTTAGCTAGACTCCAACAATATGAGAACTTCCCCAGAAGATCACGAGCCCTCCTATTTCATTTTCTTATGTTACGCAATCTACCTATTACCACTTATCTAATTTCATGTAAGGAAATTTCCCTGGTCCTACAAACCAAGGAAAGCATTCAATGTCTCTCTTCTCATTCTACCTTACAAGTGGATCATGTTTAAGTAATAACCTAAATAGTCTATAGTAGATGGATAAGGTTGGATACTTTATCCTGGTGACACTACGAATAGACTCGCTTTGTAGATGTTACAATTATTGTAAAGTGTTATACATGATTTGATCCTGATCATTTATAGAGATTGAGTGAGGGTGTTCTATATAAAAGAGTTTGTATAAGACCGGACCACAAAATGAATAATGTCTTTATATAACATCGTTAATAGTATAGATTTGCATTTCACCAGAATGACCATAAGTGACATAACCTGAATCCTTAGTGAGTTGTGAATTCTTATCTATAAAGATGGTCCTTTGATTTGTATAGGTGAGAGTGGTCAAATCGTCAACTCAATAAACCTATCATTTTGGGAATTCGTCTGATTGGGGAGTTGGGAACACAGTTACATGAGACGAAATTCACCCATTTCTTAATGTCAAAGTAAGTAGATAAATTATTCCCTTAAAAGTTGATTTCGGAGTTTGAACAATGTGGCATCACACCCTTTCTTGGCCCAATAGGGGTTTGGTCATGGTTGGACTATGACTTATTGTTCATTAGAGGGGTCAGTAGTACTTAAAGAGTTATATGTAACTATAGAGACAAAACAATAATTTTGACTCAGCTGTACTTACGAGCAATTTGTGAAGGGTCATCATATTGTTGACTGGTTATATCCAATGGACACATAAATATATATGTAGTGTGAATAGTGTTGTTGTTGGTCTTTAGTTAGTGTGTGTGTGTGCGTATGTACGTGCGTTTTTAAATTAATTCCCTCCTTAATTCACTCAAAACGTGTGGAGAATGGGAGTTGGTTTTTTGACGTATTATTCGTTTTCTTCTTTCCAAGAGAGAATAGAGTGCTCTGTAAGTTTTTACAAAAATGAGAAATTTCCCCTCTCAATGTTCATTCTCACTCTCCCGAAACTTAGAGCCCACACACTCTTAAGAATTCTCTACCCAAAAGAGAATACAGAAGGCTCTAATTGGTGGTATCTTATATGAATTGTTCGTGAACGGTTCCATGGATTACCTGAAGTATTTGGGTATTTCAAGGGTATGTAATTTCTAACCATAATTTCTTTTATTTGCATGTTGTAAAAATAGTCTATGAATTGCACAAATTTTCCTCACTTTTTTTTTAAATTTTGTGAAAATTAGGAATTGGGAACGATCCCCGCTTCCACAGTGGATCTCACGGTTCCTTCAATTGGTATCAGAGGGGAGATTCTTAGTCTCAATTTTAATTTTCCATAATTGAATTTACAGTTAATGGTGGGTTTTCCATCCTGTATTTTATTCATGTTGATGAATGTATGGAATGAATGATTTGCAATTATGGATAATTTCAGGGTTGATATGTAGATTTTTCGCTTTCTTTAAAATTTAATTTGTAATGACTTGTTGTTTTGGGCATAGTTCATGTTATAGAGTATGTAATTTGTTTGTCTTGAATCGTTCGTGAGTTTTTCGGTGTTTTTTTTTTTGGAGAAAACAAGGCCCAAATCAGAGAAGAATTGAAGGATTTCGCGTTTGTGCAGTGGCTACTTTATAGTAGCGTTGCAACGTTGTGCCTTAGTATCACAACACTGCGAAGAGCGAAACGGAAATTTTTTTCGTATTCTTGCAATGCTTCGAGACGGAAATATTTTCTCGGTTTGCACGCGGTTCGGTCCTTTGTTCAGCTGGTTCGCATCCGATTCACTTAGTTTGAGCGGTTCGGGTGTTAAGCGGTTCGGTTCGTACGGTTCAAACCCCGATTCACCTGTTTTGAACCGGTTTGACTATTATTTTGTAATAGTTAGTTTTTTCATTAATTAAATCAATATAACCTTTATATTAATTAATATTAATATAAAGGTTATATTGATTTAATTAATTTCTTAGGAGTCCAATCCCGGTCCAATAATTGTTGTTTAAATTATGCATTTGATGTATGATTTAACTTTATGTATATATGTCATAATGTATGTCAAATAGTAAAATCCCACCATAGGTTATGCATTATTCATGCATCGTTTATATTATAAATATTATAATACATAGTTGCATGATTTAATTTTATAGCATGCTCATGCATCATATAATATAAGTGTTATAATATATGCTTGCGTGCATTAATAACATAGTCATGTATCATTTATATTATAAGGGTTATAATATATAGTTTGGATGTATGGATGTATGGATATATGTATGTTATTAATTATTTTATTACTTAGTATATAACTGCTATGTATGTTTAGTAATGAAATGAGAATTATATGATACATGATACTATTTTAGATAATCTTATAATTGTTATAATTTTATTAAGTATGTCATTTGATGCAATGTATGATTTTAATTTGTTTCATTTATTTTATAATTATTATAATAAATGAAACTATAAATTAAAATCAATAATTTAGGTTGCATGCAAACTTAGGTTTAAATCATTCTTTAAAATGGTTTTATAATATGATTCACATAAACCTAAAATCACAAAATTTGTAATGAGATTATAAATTAATTTAATTTTTAAATCAGTTTAATAGGACTAGATTGGTTTTAATTAAAAGACTGAATTTGTAGCAAACATATCTATTGGGATCTTTTGTCTAAAGCTAGTTTTGTCTAGGCTGAGGTATTTAAGTTGATGGAAGCGAAACACCCCTACCTGGGATCTGACCTAGAAAGGAGAAATAGATAGATTTGCTACAAGCATGCGATTATTGATTAAAGTTTATTAAAATGTTTAACGAACATTAATCAAAGTTATTTAACTTTCCAAAGTAAGTGTTACTTTTGGGCAAATTTAAACAATCACTTAGTAAAATAATCAACCATATTTTTCTAAGTTAAATTAAACTTAGGTAAAACACTCAATAAGAGAAAAATGGGGTATATGGTACTTCATTTTTCTTTTTCACGTTTCTTCCTTAAAGTTCACACCGTGAGATCTATACTTGACTCGAGACACCTTTGTTTATGTCCTCATATGGGTGGTGTTTGTATATGTCAATATCAAGGTAAATGGAGAGAGTGTTTACAATAAGTGGGAGCGAGACATGTGCCAAACATATCCCACGATCTCTCTCATTAGTTTGTAGTAAATTTTCATGCTTGGTCTCGAGGCACTTTTGCTTGTATCCTCCTACGAATGGAATTTACATGACTCTTTATTCAAACTCTAGAAATGGATAGGATTGTTTTAGTTTTTCCCCCAATCGGGTTTTCCCTATTTTACAGAAAAGATTTATTTGTTGGACATTGTATATGTAGTTCCTGATTTAAAGAGAAACTTGATTTTTGTAAAATGTTTAATTGAACAAAATTATTCTGTAAATTTTTTAGTAAATAAAATATTTATTTACAAAAATGGTATCAATCTTTGTTCTGCTAAGTTAGAAAATAATCTTTATGTGCTAAGACCGGTAGCACCTAAAGTTGTCCTTAATACTAAATTGTATAAAACTGCGATAACTCAAAATAAAAGACACAGAATTTCTCCTAAGGAAAATGTCCATTTTTGGCACCTAAGATTGTGATACATAAATCTTAATAGGATCGAGATATTGGTCAAGAATGGACTTCTAAGCGAGTTAGAAGAAAATGTTTTACCTGTATGTGAGTCATGTCTTGAAGGCAAAATGACTAAAAGATCTTTTACTAGAAAATGTCACAGGGCCAAAGAATCCTTAGAACTTGTATAGTCAAACCTCTATGGTCCGATGAATGTTAAGGCAAAAGGAGGGTTTAAATATTTAATCACTTTTACTGATGATTATTCTAGGTATGAGTACATTTATTTAATGCAACATAAGACTGAAGTCCTTGAAAAGTTCAATGAGTACAAGGCTAAGGTTAAAAATTCATTAAATAAAATGATTAAAAAATTTCGATCAGATTGAGGTGGAGAATATTTAGATTTAAAATTTTAAGACTATTTGATAGAGCATGAAATTGTATCCCAACTCTCGGCACCTGGTACACCTCAACAAAATGGTGTATCATTAAGGAGAAATTGAACCCTGTTAGACATAGTTCGATCTATAATGAGTTGTGCTTCCTTACCTGATTCGTTTTGGGGTTATGCGGTATAAATTGTAGTTTATATTTTGAACTGTGTTTCTTCCAAAAATGTTATTGGAACATCTTTGTAACTATGGAATGGTTGTAAAGGTAGTTTGCGTCATTTTAGGATCAGAGGTTGCCCAACACATATGCTTGAGGCAAATCCTAAGAAATTAGAACCTCGTTCAAAATTGTGTCTATTTGTAGGTTACCCTAAAGGAACGGGAGGTGGTTACTTCTATGATCCTAAAGATAATAAATTGTTTTTGTCGACAAACGCTACATTCTTAGAAGAGGACTATATAAGAAAGCATAAGTCCCACAATAAGACCGTGTTGAATGATTTTTCTAGTGAAACTACTGAACCTTCAACAAGAGTTGTTGAAGATCCCAACACCTCAACAAGAGTTGTTGAAGTTGGTTCATTTAGTAAGTCACACCCACCTCAAGCATTGAAGGTAAAGGAATTGGTGAAGGTCCTTGAGCGAAAACAGGGATCGAACCCAGATCCCAATTTTAGAGAATCAAGAATTTTACAGAAACAATTATACAACAAAATTAATTATAACATGCTAAATATAAAATTAAAAGGAGAGAAAAGGAATTATGAAAACTCTTACATTTGAATAACATTTCTTCAAAAAAAAAAAATTCTCCAAAATTGTCATGTACAAAACGATCAAAAGATTCAAATGAACACCACCAAGAATGAGTCCTCCGTATTCTTTGGGATGAGAATCACAGGAGTTTTGTGAGCTCTGTGATTTTGGTGAGGGAAATATTGGATAAGAGAGGAGAAGAGATAATGGGAAAAGAAAAATCTATGAGAATTCTACAGAACTGTTCTATATTCTTCCTCTCTATCAAAACGAATGAAGAAGATGAAGCCAATCCCAACCACCTCTCACTCACACATTTTGAGTTGAGAGAGAATAGGGGAAAGAAGTTATTTTCCTTCCATTAATATTTATTAATTAAAATTAAATTAGTAAAAAAAGCGGTTTGAATGTGAGGGTTGTTTTTACTTTACCCGAAGGTTTTGAATTAGCGCCCCCTCCCCCATGATCATAATTCTCCCGAGATAAAAAAAAAAAAAAGATGGGCAATCTGTGTTTTCAGAGCTATCGTCTCATTAAAAAAAAATATTACCGTGATAGGACCTGTAGTAAATCCACCTTTCCTATTCTTTTCCCAGACCCCGTGACTAAGAAAGATGTTTACTTCTTAAAATAACCATATATGTAGACGGGAACAAGGGAAGGGATCAAATTTATCCCGACAGGAGTAAGAGTAATAATAATGTTTATAATGCTACAACAGTAGGTATAGTAAGCAAAATAATACGAAAAGAAAAAAGAGGATATGAAATAATCCTAGTGGATGCAGCGAATGGGCATCAAATGGTTGATTTTATCCCTCTAGGACCAGAACTTCTTGTTTCGGAGGGGAATCTATCAAACTTGATCAACCATTAACGAGTAATCCTAATGTGATGAAGAAGATGAAGCCAATCCCAACCATCTCTCACTCACACGTTTTGAGTTGAGAGAGAATAGGGGAAGGAAATTATTTCCCTCCCATTAATTTAAACTAAATAAAATACAATAAAAATTAATTTAATTTTAATTAATTAATATTATATATATAATAACTAATTTATTATACATATATACATAACTATATGTTTTATCACATATAACATATAACCTATAGTTTTTATATTGTATTAAATATAATATAACCTATAGTTCCAATTCTCTCACAAATGACATTTAATATAAATCTCATTTATATTAAATTTAATTATATGAATCTAATTCATATAACTAATATTTGAATCATATTCAAATATTTATTTCCTCTCAAATAAACTTTATATTATAATGTATTACATACATTATAATGATTGTATCATATATAATTAAATTAAATTAATTATGCCACATATAATTAATTCCCTCGATTAATTTGAACGATTCAAATTAATCTAAAATTGATTATCATTTAATCCTATTGAGCTACAGATGGGACCTCATGGACTTGTAGATTGAAGCTCCAATGGTACTTGAATAATTAATTAAACTCTTTAATTATTTTATTCAACATCCATTAATTGTCGGGCAGTCTACTAAAGATCGACAGCTGCACTATTCACACAATAGATATATTTCTATGTCCATTGGATATAACTAATCAACAGTGCGATTGTTGGGGTTGATGTCCTAAAGTCTCGTGTCTTGTAGTTTGTAAACAGTTTGTACGAACACTTGTGTTATTAATATATGATATTTACTTCACATATTATATTTTGCTCGGTTAATTGCTTTATTTGTTTTACCACAAACCAATAAAAATAAAATCTTTGGTTATCTGTATGTGAGACTCAAGCATGTATATGGTGACATACAAGTGGATCATGTCTTGAGTGATAACAAAAATGGTCTGTAGTATATAGATAAAAGAGGGAAACCTTATCCTGGTAACGCTACAGACGCGGCCCGTTTTGTGGAATGGTCACAAGTGTTGTGACTTGTCACAGATGGTCTGATCCTAATCATTCGTGTTGGGGACATGCGAGCGGGGGCGTCCTATACAAAGAGTTTGTATAAAACCTGACCACGAAGTGTTAACGTCTCGTTATATAATACCGTTCATGACAGAGATTTCACTTCACTGGGATGACCATAAGACCATAAGTAACATGACCTCAATCCTAAGTGAGTTGGGAACTCTTGCTATTGAGGGCGGTTCTTTGATTTGTATGAATGCGTGGCCAAGTCGCCAATTCAAACCTACCATTTTAATGATTCGTCTGATTTGGGAGCTGGGAACTCAGCTACACAAGATGAAATTCACTTCTTCCCTGAGGTAGGGGTAAGTAAATAGATGGCTCCCTTAAGGGCTGATTCCGGGGCTTAAACGATGTGGCGCCACACACCTTCTCTTGGCCCGAGAGGTGTTCGGACTATGTTGTATTGTTCATTAGAAGAATCAGTGGTACTTAAGGAGTGAGATGTAACTATAGGGGCATAACGGTAATTTGGCCCAGCTGTACTTACAAGCATCTATGAAGGGTCATCGTACTTATGATTGGTTATATCCGATGGACACAGAAATATATCTGTGGTAAGAAGAGTTCAGCTGTTGGTCTTCAATGGAATCACTGATAGTTAACGGATGGTGGATCTCGTGGCTAAAGAGTTTAGTCAGCTATTCATGTACTGTTGAAGCTTCGAGCCATAGGTCCATTAAGTCCCCTGGGTAGCTTGGATAAAAGTCGAGAACCAGTATTTGGGTTAATTTGAAATGTTCAAATTGACAAGAGAAAGTTCGATTATATATGATATAACTGGACTGGTTAATTATATATGATATAATTAGCAAATGTATGAGATACATTATTTTGGAGGAAATTAGATATAAATATGATTTATATCAAGTAGAGGAGAAAATACTATAGTAGATATGTGATATCAAACTATAGGATATAAATATAATATGATTATATTTATTAATTAATTAATTGATTAGTTAAATGATAATTAATCATTTTTTCACGTTCGGATGTGGGTAGTGGGCAGTGTTGGTTATGGTAACCGATGGGTTAAAAATGAAAAAAGTCTTCATTTTGAATCGTGCAATCGGTAGTCGTTCAATCGCCCAAAAGAATTTGTGAAGCGCGCGTTGGTGATTCAAAACGATCTCTTGAGACCCTATGCGATAGCATTCTTCGTCTAAACAATCGTATACCTTGCGCCTAAACAATTGCACACTATCGCCTAGACGATCGGATAGCTTCTTTAAACGATCGTATAATGTGCTGATTTAGCTAAACGATCGTATACCTTTTGCTAAACAATCGTTTAGCAAATCCTACACAATCGTGTAGCTCTTTTATGCGATAAGCACTTCTGCTATATGATAGCATCATTTTCTTTCCCACTTGCTTATCGCCTACACGACTCGTTGTTCCTCCCTCCTCTACCAAATTCACCAAAGCCCACCCTTTGGTTTTTCACTCCGAGAATACTTGAGGCTCATTAGTGGTGGTGTCGTCCCCGTTGCGGCGTTCGTGTTCGCATTGATCGTGCTGTTGCAGTCGACATATCCGCCGGGTGTTGTAGATCTGTTGGAGGGTTTCCGCTGCATTGGGTTCAGAAGTGCGAAAAGAGTCTTCAACTAGTATGGACCTTTTCCTTATTATTGTTTTGTGTTATGAGCATGCCAATAATTAGTTTAATGTGCATAACTGTATGTATTGAATGTATATCTATTGTGATTCGGTCACTGTGAAATCGGAGTGATCTGAACACGCTCATAGAACTCTTAGTATGAGATCCTTCAATGCGATGACCCTTCACAAATTGCTCGTAAGTACAACTAGACCAAAATTACTATTTTGCACTTATAGTTACATCTAACTCCTTAAGTACCATGATCCCTCTAATCAACAATAAGTCATAGTCCAACTATGACCAAACCCCTATTGGGCTAGAAAATGGTGTGGCGCCACATTGTTCAAGCCTCAGAATCAGCCCTTAAGGGAACAATTTACCTACTTTCCTCGACGTCGGATAATAAGTGAATTCCGTCTTGTGTAGCTGTGTTTCCAGCTCCCCAATAAGACAAATCCTCTAAATGGTAGGCTTGTTAAGTCGACGATTTGGCCACTTTCACCCATACAAATCAAAGGACCGCTTTCACTCAGAATTCAGGTCATGTCCCTATGGTCATCCTGGTGAAATGTAAGTCTTTATTGTGAACGACGTTATATAATAATACTAGTCATTTCGTGGTATGGTCTTATACAAACTCCTTTGTATAGAATACCCTCGCTCACATATCTCCACATGAATGATCAGGATCAGATAATTTGTAGCACTTTACGACAATTATAATACCTACAAAATAGGTCATACTCGTAGTGTCACCATGATAAAGAATCCAACCTTATCCATCTACTACAGACCATTTAGGTTATCACTTAAACATGATCCACTTGTATGTCTCTACACACTTGTTTAAGCTTCAAAAGATAACCTTGGATATCAGTTTATTAGTTTGTAGGTTTAATACTACTAAATGTCAAATAAAATATCTCATAATTTATTAAATAAATAAAATATTTGTACAATACAATTATAAACTACAGAACCCTACGAGATTTAGGACATCAACCTCAACAGAGGGAGTCTTAACGTAGTGGGAGGGTTGCGAACCCGCTTATTTGTGATATGGTTTAACAAAAACCGTAACTATCATAGTTGACGTAGATGTTGAGGATCCATTGTTTTACAAGAAGGAAATGGAGGATGTTGACAAAGATGAATTGATCAAAATTATAGATCTCGAAATGGAATCTATTTACTTCAATTTAATTTGAAATCTTG
Source organism: Benincasa hispida (assembly GCF_027475165.1). Taxonomy (NCBI): domain Eukaryota; kingdom Viridiplantae; phylum Streptophyta; class Magnoliopsida; order Cucurbitales; family Cucurbitaceae; genus Benincasa; species Benincasa hispida. The sequence goes on along the minus strand of NC_143489.1, from coordinate 23,170,081 downwards.
TAGATCAACCTGATGGGGGTAAAATCTATAGGTTAGAAGTGGATCTACAAGAGAAAACGGAGTGCTGATGGGAAGGTGCAAACCTTTAAGGTTAAATTTGTGGCAAAGGGTTATACCCAAATTGAAGGAGTTGACTATGAGGAAACTTTTTCACATGATGTCATGTTCAAGTCTATCTGGATACTCCTGTCGATTATCTCATATTATGACTATGAGTTTAGAAGCTTGAGGGATTCATAACCCAATGTCAAGAGCAAAAGGTTTGCAACTTTAATCGGTTTATGGATTGAAGCAAGCTTCTCATCAAAATGTTGATAAGCCTTATGTTTACAAGAACTAAAATTAAGAATTGGCTAACAACCCAAACCTTTTTTAAGCCTTTCTTAATCATACTTCAATGTCCTCAAGATCCTTCTTATTTGGATGTGATCGGTTCATTCATGCCCGGGGGTGATTCACATTTATTGAAGTCTGGAGTATAATGTCATGAAATTAAAAATTGAATTTTAAAATTGTATCCCTATTTTAAATATAGGGACAAAAAGTTATCTTTTCCTTTAAAATATATATTTCATATTATAAAGGTTTCATTTTTTTTTCTCTTTGAAAATAATAAAAAATTCATTGGCTAACATGCAAAAATCAGGATTTTTGCATTTTCATTTACTGCATTATTTGTTACATATATTTTCGATATAGCTTCGGTTTAGTTTTTGTAATTTAAAATTTTCTAATCAGTCACTTGATCAAAGTTTCAAATTGGATCATATGATTTAATTGATCTTATCATTAAGATTTAGTATTGAGTCAAGAGTATATGGAAATAGATGAACTTTTATAGGTGAGTAAAAAAATAGGTCAAAGACACTTTGTGAAAGTTAACCAAACATATAGATCAAAATGAAACATTCGAAACTAACCAAATTTAAATTAAACTCAAATTATGAAGGCAAAATTGAAAATTTTAAAATCATGAAAACGAGATTAAAACCTTTTAACTTAACCAAAATTTTAATATCTATTTTACATAGAAAATGATGAATGCAATAAGTATTTATTCATTGGAAATGAGTGAAATATTTCAGCAAAGTTGATTTTATACTTATACTATTGAAAGTATAAAAATGTATTCGCAAAGGTAGACTGAAAGTTTTTGAAAAAGAGAAGTTTGAATATATGTTTTAATTATGAATTTATTTTGAATTGGCCAAATGTAACAGTACTATAGTTACAACTTTTAGGACCATGCTATGAAAATAGGAGATGCCTCCATTAATAAATAGCTCAACTATCCAAGAGAGAAAAAATAGTTAATATTGCGACTGCGAGTCCCAAAGACACCCAACTTTTTAAAAGCATTTCAAATAGTTTTACTATTTTTAGAATTTTTAAATAATTAATGAGTACTACTTCAAGGCATGTTTCCCTCATTTAACAACTCTCTCAACTTCTCCACCATGTACTTCTTATGTCTACTCCCATTTTATACTCAATCGTCACTCTCTCCTCCCTCCAGTATCCGGTGATAGAGTATATTAATAATTTATCATATATAAATTATATCATTCAAGTTTTCATTTTTATTTGCTTAGTATGTCAATTATTTATATGTATAATGCTCATTAAAAAAATCACAATATTTTGGATTAAATCTTTGTACACAATTTCTCAAAAATTAAAAAAAAAAAATCCTCATATACAACATCAATATTCAAAATCTATTCTTCAAAAGCCCATTATAAAACCTCAATAGAAAACTCATCCATGAATATATGTGAGAAAAACCTTAACGAAATCCCTAAAATCAAACAAAACCTTTTTTTCTACATGCCTCACTAAAATATTTTTTCTAAATACCCCACTGAAATATTTAACTGACCATTCATAACTCTTTAGTTCTCGATAGTTTTTAAAAGTTAAATTTATAAATAATACTTCCACTCATTTATTTTTATTTATTTATCTTACTTTTGAAGACTATTCAAAATTCAAATCATGATTGAAAATTATATATATATGTTTAGTATTAAAAAGTGGAAAAAAATTTAAAAAAAAAAAATTGGTACGTCTATCCTTGACTTAAAATTAAATTTCGTATTTTTAAATGTTGGTATTTCGTTGACTATTTACGATTAATCTTAAATTTTGACTAAATTTTTTTAAACAAAAATAATAAATAATTATTTAAAGGACAATAATTGAATAAAAAAAAACTGAATTGATATAATAATTAAATTATAATTTTTTTTAAAAAAAAATAGTATTCATACGGACAAATGAACCAGATAATACAACTCTATATACCCAAAACATATAAATTCAGACAATACAACTCTACACCCCAAACACAAACATCAACGTTTCAAACAGCTCCCAGAGGAGAGAAGATACGAGCATAAATGCAGTTTAGAGCAGTTTAGACTTTAGAGCATCTTCCATCGTAAAAGATTATTAACTCCTTTATAAGGTGACAGAATTCTACAACTCAAGTTAGACATTTGATAGAAAATAACCAAAAGAAAGTACAAAAAGCAACTATTATTAATCTGAGCAAACTTTTCATAGGCTGGAAAATCGAGCCACCATCGATTTTTGATAATATATAGGTAAGAGAATGAAACCTCTCCTATCAAAATTGATGATACAGACTCAATTGAATTATGCTCAATTTAGAGTTGAACTCGATGTAGTTCATCATAAGAAACGAGGAAAAACGAAAAGATTATCGAATACAATCTTTTAAAGACATTAAAATAGATCATAGGCAGACCTATCTACCGCGGAAAAGGAGAGTTTGCATAAAAAATGTCTCCATCCCCTATAAATTAATCCCACATTATCCAGGAAAAACAAACCAAACTTCTCTATCATAAGAAATAGAAATCCAATAGTCAAAAGTTGTAAATAGCAACAAACCACTGAGGTATAATTGTGGTTGAATTACAACAATGGCATGAAACTAAGTCGAGCACCATTTTCCACTTCAGAAAGCATTCAATTTCTCCTAAGCAATAGTTGTCAAGTCCTATTCATTTGATATTGATCTATCAGAACTAGAGATAATTCCATCAACATGCTATTCTTATTAGATACTGTAGAAATCCTGAGAGATTAAGTAGTAGAAAATTTTCCCATGAGATAAAAATACTAAGTATGATATCTGGCTATCTATCTATCTATTTTACCCTAAATAGTAATATTCAGCATTGGGATATGGAACAGGTAAACGTGATAAATACTCCAAATCTATTTATAAAGAAGTTGTTAGGAAAGGCCATGCATGGGAGTATTTACATTCAAAAGGAACGAGTGAAATAATCAATTAGAAGATAGAAGGGAAAAGGCACACCCAACATGATAAACCATCTGCCATTTTCTACTTCTCTGCAGAGACCATGAAAGGCCAGTTAGAATCGCAAATATCGCAAGGTGACTTTCCATCATTGTCTTTTTCGCTAACGTTAGCATTGTTCTTCACGAGATATTCGGCAATCGCTTCTCGGTCGCATATAACGGCATAATGCAATGGAGTTTGGCCATCGACGTCCTACATCAGAAAGTGCACAAAATTTCATTCACATAGGAAACGAAGGGTTTGACCCAGTAGGTCACTATTACTGAGTTGTAATTTTGTATAGAGCATTTAAAAAACAAATCTACCATCTAAAATGCACAGATTTACTTTTTAACAAAATAAATAAAATGACAATTTGCAGATCTCTGAAATCTGGCCTGAACTAAGGTAAGTCCTTTCTGACTAATATTACTAGTACATTTTCAATAAGAAACGTGGCACAGGCAAAAGCTGCCACCGAGTAGAGGTTTGGCTCAGGTGGTATGGAAACCTCGCAGGCAATCCTGATCAGTAAATATTTAGTGTTAAATATATTGTAGGTACCTCACCTTTATATTGACATCAGCATTCCTGCTAACAAGCAGCTCCACAACATTAGAATGACCACGATCCACTGCCCAATGCAATGGGGTCCTGCCTTCACTATCTGCAATCATTCAAAAGAATTGTTTAGGAGATATTACTCAACATCATCCTTGGAAGGAAAAGAAAAATGTAGCCAGGACAGCATGTTGCTTGAATCATTTGCAATAAAAAAGAAACAAACTTTAATAGAAGCACAGCATGCCATAAAATATTTTCAAATGTTATTTTTATCTAAAATCAAATTATACCCAGCTTCATGAAGCATTTCAAAATTTAAACTTCGAATATCAAGTTACAACTAGACTCTTCTCTCGTGGGGATGGCATGAGACTTCCCCCATATTAGGTGGAGATTTGGATCTCAGAAAGTTTCAAGTTAACTATTGTAATTTGGGAAAGAAAGATTTAGATGTTATCTAGCCAGAGGGTTTAGGAATGGCTCTTTACTTAAATTGGGACAAAAGAACTTTAACCAAAAGAGGTCTTCTAGGAAAAATCATGAAATTGGACGATTGGAGGAAAATTGGTTATCTACCTGACTGTTAGAATAGGCTTGGTTGGTCAAACTTCCTCTCCTGACATCGATATCAAAGAGTCAATAGGCATCTACAAGCTAATAGAATTGAATGTAGTAAAGGAAGTTGGGCACCTAATTGTTTGTCCTTCTGGGTATTTCCATAATCTTTAAATATCAATGGGGTGTAGAATTATGACGTTGCTGCAATGGAAAAACAAGATGGATGACTTCCAAGGGTCGTGCAGTCTGTGTTGGGAAATACTACAGCCCATCTTCTCTCTTTGTTAAAGATGGAATTCATCTTTGTAATTCGACAGAAATGCTGAAGACGAAAACACAGGATTTCCACCGGAATGTTGTAGGAAATAGAAAGGCTAATCATTTAAATATCTGGAACATAGTTTCTCTTTCTACAGAATAGGGAAATTTGGAATTTGCAAATTTTAGAAGCAAAAATTTAGGTTTAATCGGCTACATGATCTGAAAATAAGTTCTTGAAAACAAATTTTCAGTCTGTATCGTCAAATTCTAGAAGAAATCTCAATGAAGAAGGAATGTGGATTGGCTCTCGCTCATGAGTCATATTTTGTCAGCTTCTCTCCAACCAATCTCCTTTTATGGACTTGGACAATTGAGCCCTTTGGGCACTTCTATTTGCAGCTCTCCTAAGAGACCTAAATATCCGAAGGGGCATTCACCAATCGGAAATTTATAAAGTGATTCGGAAAATCAAATATCCGAAGAAAGTTAAAATCCTTATCTAGAAGATATCTTGGACAGCAGCAATACCCAAGAAAAGTGCAGGCACAATTCAAAATCACATGATCACAATTATTATCCACTGTCAATTTGCTGCTACTTTTTGTAGCCAACTCTTAGCCTTGTTCCTTCACTCCTTTTAGCTTATTCACCCATTCAAGAAAAAAACTATAATATTTGGTCGAATATCATTACAAAACTCCTCTGGAATACTTGGAAAGAGAGGAACTTCAGAACTTCTGTTTTTGGTGTACAGGAAAGAAATTACCCTTATCTAACTGATCAGATCCTTTCTACAGCTGTAGAAATAAGTTTTCCGATTACTCTGTAAAAGTTATATATGGAGTGCATTTCTTGTAAATTCAATTAGCCTCGGTAGGGGATCTCGCCCCTCCTTTTATAAATGACATTATATTGATGACATTATGTTTCCTTTCAAAGGGGAAAAAGAAAGAGAAAAAAATGGATAGCACAAGCAAAAAGTAGGGAACCATTAACCTAGATTGGAATGTGTTTTAGTAACCTCATCTCAGTCAAGGAAGGGACTTCTTGTCCCTTTGCTTGTTAGGTTGTTTTGTTATCCCTTTTTTTGGAAATTGGAATGAAGTGGTTTCTCATTTCTTTTTAGCATATATATAAATTCATAAAAATAAAAAAACAAAATAACAAAATAACAAAATAAAATAAACCAGACTAGTTTCTTTTGTTTTTTAATCGATGACTTTCATTGAGATAAAAATAAAGAATATAAGAGCATACAAAAAACCAAGCCCACAGAAAAGGGGAATCCCTCTAAAAGAAGAAGCTCCAACTCTATAAAATAGAACCTATAGAGTAGAGAGAGAATGATGTAGACACCACGATACCATTACCATCATTACTGGTAAATCAAAGTGCAACGATGGGGCGTTCATTAGATCGCAGATGAATTTAGAAAAGCAACAGAAGAAAATCACAATGACAGCATCATATTAGTCAGCAAAGGGGCACAATAATACACCTAATTGAATCATTCAGTAGACAATGAAACTCGAACTACATAATGAAAGCACACCCAACCCCAGAATCATCTGTTGATCCTTATGAAGGTTGTCTAAATAAAAATCACACACAGTCCTCACATACCCAGAAGGTAAGCTGTTCCTTTAGAAATCATACATAATTCTAACAAACCAGGAGTTCTTTTGTGGCTCAATATAAAAGGTGAATATGCTAAACAACGTTTCCCTGATAGACTGATCAGAGGCATCAAGCTTATCATTGAGTCACTTGAAAGTTCTTTTTGGAAACAAGTTCAGAAGCAGATTAACAATAATTCAAGCCAGATTGGCCTCATTTGATTAGCTTTTCTTTCTCCAGCCCAGAATAATTTACTAAATATACCCATAATATCACAATACGTTATCCTTGATTGTTAGAGTCCTATGAAGGCAAACTAACTAAATCAAGTCTACATGCCTACTTCGAAGTTTATCGTGAATCAATTCATTTGCCAACCTCCATCACTCATTAAACCTATCTCATTTTTGGAAGTCAAATAATAGGTTAACAACTTCTTTTAGTTAATTTTAATTTTCCAAGAGGTTATTGACTTTGTAACCCATGTTCAAAGACATTAAACATTAAGCACAGTTACGAATTGTGAAGAACCAAAACAAAGATGGCTTGAGAAACTAACCCTTGATATTCACTGAAACACCACTTTCTACACACTTCAGCAAATTTTCTAATTCTCCTTCTCTAGCAAAGCCATGAATATCTTCCAGCTCCCTGAAAGTTGAAATCAAAATCTTCAGTAGTGGGATTCCTTGTGTGGGCTTGAAAAGCTTCAGATTGTATCCAAAGATATTACATCCAAAAAAGCTAAAGAAGAATCCCTCCCTAAGGAGCACTTAACAATAAGTTTCTGGTAATGATAAGCTACCAATGAACTAAGACTCCAGCAACAGGAAAAGATATGCAGTATCAAATATCAAATTAACAAAATAATGATGCCTAATTAAACAAAGATAACAAAATGATGAAAATAGTCAGCTACTCTACTTGTAATAAAGATCCCAAAAACATAAAATAAAGCAAAAGGGGAAAGAGGGAAGTCAAAATGGAGTGAGGAACGAAAAATTCAAATCTCAAAATAAAATAGAGCAATAAAAAAGGAAGAGATCAAGAGAAGTTGGAAAGGAATTCTCAGAAAGAAAATGTTGGCATTGCTTCTAAACTATGAAGGAAACAGTAAATTAGATTCTGTTCTTTCCACACTTCTCTCCGTTCCAGGTAGAGGTAAGAGTAAGTGGCTAGATTTAATGCCTTTGTTTGGACATCTGTCACTAAGTCGTTTTATGATCTTGGTTTGGGCATCTATCACCGAGCCTTTTTATGATCTTGGTTTGATTTCATTGGGATGGAGCCTTTTTCTGCAGCTTGTTTTTCGGCTTCCTATTTTTGTTGGGCTTGTCTTTGTATGCCCTTGTAGTTCGTTCATTTTTTTTATCAATGAAATTTTAGTTTCTTATCGGGGGGAGGGGGGGGACAAAATCATTAATGGACAAAACTCATGCAACCATTTAAATGAATAGTAAGATGATCAAGACAAATTATTTTCATCAACATCATGTTGAGATTGGCACTCTATTGTAATCATAGTAAACTTAAGAAAACCCCCTCATCAATATTGTCAGTTCTTGCAGGCTGAACTGGTGAAGGAAGGCATGGTACTTTTTTATATATATTATTAACCATTTTCGTCTTTTTGCAAAGGTATTATGAGCCATTTTTACTCAGACCAAACCAGGAAAATAAAACACAGACCTGGCACACAAGAGAGCCATATAAAAAACAAGCTACAACAAGGAGGAATACAGGGACCCAAGGGAGAATTAAAAAACAGAGAAATATCACCCATGAGAAAAAAAAGAGTCAACAGCCTAGAAACAAGCTGATAGAACTCAATAACTGTTATTTATAGTCAAGAAGAAATACAAGGACCAAGAGAGAATTAGAAGCTCTCCCATCTCTCCCAAAACCATTTACTCCAATATAACAAAAAGGATGTTCTCCCTTCGCTCCCTATATCATATATTTACACAATGTATTCGTCTAACTTGCCAGCAAACTAGGCCCCACTCCCCTAACCTTGGCTCACCCCCAAAATCATCTCTCTACCCACCCATCTTCCGCCCATCTTAATCAATGAGGACCTTCACAAGATTTTTAACTTAGAGAAGGAAGAGGTCTAACACAACCACGCATCCCCCTGAAAAGTGTAATCTTCAGGATTGCTGAAAATTCCAACTCTAGACCTCCACAAGTAAACTACAACTCCACCCCCGACCTTAAAGGGTGAAAATGCTCATTAAAGTGGCCTTGAGCAGGAAAGATTCTTACTTAGTTTTGAAAATCAACCACGTTTTACCAATCAGTCCGACTAGAATAAAATTGCTTGAGCAACCTCTTACCCAAAGAAAAAGAGCAAAAAGGACCATAGATCATTCAAGAAAAGCTAGGGGAAAAAATATCCAGAAGGAACAAAAGCCTGGGTCTAGAAAACGCTGGCTTTACCCAGGTAGGAAATACCCAAAAAAAGAACTCTCTTTCAACCAGACCATAGACCAAACTCCAAGACCCAGGACGTTAACTAATTCCTCCCCTTTTCAACTATATGCACTTTTCCACTATTTATTAAAGCTAACAAACCAAAAAAAATGGTCAAGCACCAAAAAAGCATCCTTGTTGATCAAGGGATGAACAAGACATGAATGAGACAAAAGGGTGACAGGCTCACCATCTCATCTAATAAGAGAACGATCTAGTATCTCAAGCTCCTGCATCAATCATTGCTCTAGGAGCAACTTTTCAAATGTGATTTGAAGAAGAAAGAAAACATCTACAATAGAGGCCTTGTTATGGAATTGCGCTTGGAAATTAAATAATAGGTTGTCTAATGATTAAGGAAACAGCTAGAGAAGCATTTGACTTGGTAGGACCTCGTTATTCCTATTAGCACTCTATACACAGCTCCTTTCGCATGTCTATGAGCTCACATGAGAAGCTTTACATTTCAGTAAGTTGTAAATTTCTGTTCATAATATCAACTAAAGTAGTTTTAATGTTTCAAACAATTAAATGGGGGAAACACACGAAAGCGTGGCTTATAAGTAGAACGATTATATTCAACATTAAAAGGAACCTTACAACTCATTCCCGGTTTCCTCATATACAAAAGTGCTGAAGACTGGCCCCATTGGTCCTCTAGAATCTTTACTTCTAGCATCAGCATTTCCGTCTTTGCTCTTCTGGTCCTCATAGGCATTCAAAGCTAATTATGAAGAGAACAAGAAACACAAACAAACAAACAAGAAGCAAATAGGACAAGTAAAGATGGTGAAATAAACAAATTAAGTTCTCACCCCACTTGCACCAGCCACCCAAGATGGAAACAACTCGGTAACGATATCAATGTACTTTTGCATTGCTTCTTCAGGAGGCATGGCACCCAATTTCTGCCACGCTTGCCTGGTAAAAACAATTACCTATAAGTATAAAGAAAACACTCAGCCCAAAATGAACTGAAATGCTGTTACCTCGGAAGAGTTGATTTCAGATATCTTCACCTATTCTAATTCATATTTTTGTGATCATAACATAACAACATGATAACACACGACAAGAGTGTAAAGCATCTTACAGTTTAAACACGACATGAGAAAGTTTATTTTTTCTTTATATATATTTGTGAGTGTAGAACCAACACCACGTTTATATACATTTGTGAGTGTAGAGCGAACACAATGTTCAGCTAGTCTTACCACATGACACACATCGACCTAAACCTATACTTGGTAGCAAAAAAAATAAGGACTTCAATATCCCATGCAGGTGGAGTTTGAACTCCATGACCTTTTTGAAATTTGGTAGTGATCTCACCAAAATGCCTTGTTGTATATAATGACTATTTTGCTACCCTAACTACTAGAATAAAATTCCATAAACGTACTTCATCACATGCCATAACTACAATGACCATGGTCCAAAGATGGATTGGGTTTCCTAAATACAGTCATAATTTAAGTTTCATCCCCGTGTCCACCAGTGAAAACCTGATCAAAAGGGCCAAATGGAGCAAGGCTTTTAAAACGCATACTAATTAAAGCACTATACTCGAATAATTTCTCCCTAATGTAACTGCCCCTGCAATAATTAAACCAGTCTCTTCACCAAGTAATGGCTAAGGAACTAGGTAGCAAATCTTCATAATGAACAGGTAGGGGGAGAAAGCCTTAAACGTAGAGAAACACCAATACCACTTGGCTCGAGCTGTCATTTTCAAGGCAGACGGCTGTGGCGTGCTGCAAGGCCCCTCAGTGGCGATTTTATAGTAGCCGTAGAGCTGCAACTGTAGTTCGTTGGATACCTTGGGTGAAAGCCGGTCAGCTGCAGAGGCGGCAACAAAAGCAGTCGCGGCACTGAACAACTCATCCAACTCGGTGCTCTCCACCCCTTCCCAATCATCATCGTCGGTATCACTCCCACCAATACTCTCATTCCTGACACTACCATGCTCCGCGATGACAGAGTCAGCCTCGTGCGCCAACCCGAAATCTCCCGAGCCCGACCCAACATCTGGCGGGTCGGTTTCAATTGGGTTGGCTTTGGAAGGTCCGTCGGTGGCAGTAGAGGCAGTACGAGAGATAGAGAGGTTATCTTCCTTGAAAGAGACGACTATGGAGATCAACTTGGCAACAAGATAAGAGAAGATGAGGCCTATGAAGAGGGTTTGGAGAAGGTCTTGCCACTCTGCCATGGCGAGGCCAATTGAAGAAAGGAAGAAGAAGTAAAGGCCAATCTGAAAGGGAAATTCAGAAGAAGATTGATTGAAGGAGTTGGAAAACCCTGGATTCGGAACGGAATCTACGAAGAAAAAAATTGGAAGATTGGAAAAATGGAAAAATGGCGTTGGCGATGGCGTTGGCGGAGGGCATAAATACCTATGCAACAAACGTACAGTCTATTGAAAGCGGCGGCGTACGCAATATTGGGAAATCCCCACGTGATTTTGTACTATTTACACGTGCCATCATCCTGGACGTCTTCACTTTGGCGCTTACTGTGAGATGCGAAGCAGGTGATTCCAACAACTTTTTTCTTCTTTACAGCTCGCTCAACTACATTTTTCATTCATAATTAAATTAAATGATGTTCTGAATATTTATATATATTTAAATTAATTAAGTAAAAATCTCTAAATTTGTGTTCCAAAGTTGGAGGAAAATTTCGGTTAGATATAAATGAAATTTCGGGAGTTCGATAGGCTTAAAATTTGAGTAGAGGGGTATTTTGATTTCTCCCATTTTTTTTAATTTTTTTAATTTTTTTGAAATTTCAATCTTTTTTAATATTTAGCTATGCTAATTTAATGGAAATTTTCTCCCCTTTACTATAAAAAATAAAATAAAATTTTAAAAAATTATTTTCAAGAAAACCACATATTTATTTTTAACTTCATTTAAATATTTTTTTCCTTTGATTTTTTTACTATATTTCATCTCAAAATTGAATTGATGATATATCATCCAAAGTTTTCATTTTCATTAAATTAAAATTAAGAAAAATAACATATATTTATTTTTAACTTCATTCAAACCTTTTCCATTAAATTTTCACATTATTTTACCTCAAACTTCAACCAATGTGAGGTTCTCTAATATTCATTCATTTTCTCTCAAATTCTATTTATTTATAGATTTTTTTTCCACCACGTTGAGTTATATTTAATGTTATGTTTTTTTTATCCCTCTTGTATTTAATGTTATGATTTTTATATCACTATTATGTCATGTAAGTTTAATGATATTATTTTTCATTTTTTTATCCACTTCATTTTATAATGAAACCTTTATAATTATTTTGTATGTAAATATTTTGCATAATTTAATTTTATAATTAATTATCAATATTATTTTGTATTTATTTTTCTATTTATTTTCAAAATTTTTGCTATCGCATTAACATTTACATAGATATTTTACACTACACATCTAGATGTTGTCTTACTTCATAGAAATTACGATTTAAAATGTCAATTATATTCTAATTCAGCCACAATCGAAGTTTAATTAACTAATTATAGCAATTCTCATCAACATCCATAAAGTTTTCCGAAATTTTCATCGATATTGATATTTTCATAAAATTGGAAAAAATTACTAAAATCTCAGACTAATCTCTATACCGAGAAAAGGCTCAGAAGGGCCAAAACAATCAATAGTTAGAAAAAACTGTTTTGTTTAACTAAATTTCAATGGTCGATCTAGCCCAAGATGGACCAAGAAAAGCTATTTGAATGAATTTTAAAAAATGTGCTAGTTTTGTATAGTGAAAACTTAAAAGTGTTATTTCTAACAATTTCCCTACTTTTAGTATTTTTGCAAACACATTTGAATTATTAAAAAAAAAAAAGTAAACTTTTAAAAACTATATATGGCTCTTAAGAAAAATAAGGTAAAGAAAATTAAGAAATATTTGTATGGATGAGTACAAAATTGAGCCTAAAATGACAAATGACTCAAGGTTGTTAAAAAAATGTCAAATAACATTATACCGATATCATAGATAAGTGAAGTTACGAATATGCCCTTCAGATTTATTTATCTCTTTTGCTCTTTCCTTCTTCTTTAACGTGACCTTCAGCCACCAACTTATTTGACGATGCTTGCGACTTCTTCTCCAACCAACTTCAGCAAAACTCGAAGGATATAACGAAAGGAAACAAGAGAAAGTGAGAACGAGACTGAGAGAGAGCGAGAGATCTAGAGAGAGAATAGTGATTTGTGAGTGAGAAAAATAAGAAAGAACGGGAGAGAAAGAGAGCAATATCAAGAGTGATCGAGAACCAAACGTTTTTTTTCTTCATATAAACGAGTATATTTTGAAATTTTCACCCAAATTTAATGTCACCAAAAGCTCATTCGACATTTTAAAAAAATTGGATTATCTGACCAATCTGACCCGATTTCGAAAATGAAAGCGGATGGGAGTATCTAACCTAATTTTTTAAATAAAAAAAATCAAACGAGTGATTGATCCTTCAATCTCAATCTACGAATCTAATGAAGGTGTTTATCAATAAAATATCAAATGAGTGGTTGATCGTTTATACCACAATAAAAAAGATATTCTGTGTCTGTTTACCATATTACTAATATTTTAGTTAAATTTACAAACGCTGTATCAATCAATTCCATAAACTAATTTCATTAAAATAAATAATTAATTAAAATAACTGACTTTTCTATTTTATTTTTTTGAAATTCAAATATAGCTTTCAGTATTTCTTTTTGCGAAAATATAATTCTAAATCATTTCAGGATAAATTATCAAAACTTTTTCAACAAAAATTCTACAAAATACAATTCTTAATAATTTCAGTATAAATAGCTTTGGTATGTGCTGGTCTGTTCTTTTTTTTTTTTTTTTTGGGCAATAAAAAAAACCACAAAGCATAAACATCAAGCCAGTTTTCAAAGAGCAGCGAGAGCCTGAAAAAACAAAGGAAGAGGAGATAATTTTTAAAGATGAAATGGCTGATACGATGAGAAGGGGAAAGGTAAATATAGCATTGGGTTATCATTTTATTTTACAAAGCAAATCATTACCATCACATAACACACTTCTCAAAATAAACATATTATTCCAAGCATGTGCAAAATGGTTTAAAAATAGCGGGAAAACGGCTTTTACCTCTATAAATATGTGAATGTGAAGGAAGCTTCCCTCCTTGCTTACTTTTTTTCAAATGCAAAAATGTGCCCAAGGCAGCATCCTCACCTCAAACAGAGAAGGGCCTTGTGAACGTTTCGTTCGAATACACAGCACAAAAACTCAGAAAACAACGATTCACACACCAGGTTTACCGGAGTTCTACCCTATTCCTTCAAGTAAAGAAAAAAGGTCATAAACAATCTCACGGAAACTCTCATTGATATCGCTACAGTGTTACAATATTTCATCCCCAGCAAGATTTCATGTGATGTTTCCTATAAGAACACAGTACATCATACAAAATGTCATAACAAAGCAGAACTACAGAGCGTGTGGGATATGACAATTTTCAAGACTGTAGCGACGCCCTTAAGGGTATGACACCCTTAAGGGTATATTGGTATGAAACATAACTACAGAACGTTAACCAAAAAGAATGCACATTACAGGAATGACGCCCTAAAGGGTATATTGGTATGAAGGTGTGTCTGTTCTCAAAGAAGGTGTACAATTATGAAGTGGAGAGAAAGAGGTGAATAACTGAATACAACGAGACCTTGAAATTCATAAGACTGATGCAGAAAATTTTGAACAAAAATATGAATGGATAATATCTTTAAATAGAACCGCTAAAGGAAGTAGAAGTTCAGAGAAAGTAGCACAAGGGTGCCTAAGCGGGGCATAACAAGGGAAACAACTCCCTCTGTGCATTCATCCATTTTCAACATCCCAGACCCACATAAAGGTAAGCCCCTCTAGGCTGGGCATTTATCTCAAATCAGAGATACATTCGAACCAACCCAGCTGTATAAATGACAGTACTTAATGGATGACTCCTCCCGCTTCCACCATGACAAAATGAGATGAACCGACTTCACGTTGCTAATGCAATAGTTAGCAATGCTTTCATGATGATGCAAGAGTTAGTGACAACTGGGAGTGAACAGCTTCCGTTGTCTATAAGTGACGACGACTTGTAAGATGCAATCCTGGACCCCGACTCAACACACCCAAATGCATGCAAAGACTCTGAATATGAAAAGAATATGCCAACCAGCAAAAGCCTTAAATGGAAATGGCACGGCTGATGGCCAATTTGGCCCATTCAGCAGATTCTTTAATCAAATGATCATCTGAGGACAAGCATTCACTTAAGAAGTCTTTGCTTGAGACAGATTGCTGAATCAAAGAACCAGCATTGCTTCCCAGTGTGTCTGCTAGATCTCCAAGGACCCCAATGGCAGTTTTCATCACGATCTCATCCCTAAGAAAAACCAAGCAAGCAAAATATAAACAAAAAATCCAATTCACAGAGAGAGAGAGAGAGAGAGAGAGAGAGATCAGCAAAGAACTCACATGTCTTTTCCCATGTATATACTATCCAAGAACTGAAGTATATGAGGAGCATAAGGGATCAAGAGCTGAGTTTTTGGAGAGCTCTTGAAACCTTGGAAGATCCCCGAGTACGCCTCCAAAATACCATTTCTCAAGGAGTTGGTGTACTCGGTCATTTCATCATCAGCACCTGCAGTATGTGCAGATAACTCTGCTGCCCGCTGGAGCATTGGCATGGCATACATCAAGTACTTTTCAAAATTTTCCCCTATAGCCAGTGCTATATCACCAAAGCACGAGAAAATAGGGGGTTTAACAGAGCGATGCAATTGATCACTAGACAGATTCTTAAGCAGCTGAGTCATAATCCCATCACAGTAAGGCAAAATCTTATCTTCCAGTGCCCTGCATACATCCCCTACTACACCAACAGTGACAGCACAAACTTGGTACTCTTCAAAATTCTGAAGCCCCATTTCTATATATTTATAGAACTCAGTCATGTATTTAGCAAAATCTGGGCCAGTTGCATAAGCAAGAGCACCAATAGCCAGCATTGCCTCCTCATGAACCGTAGCATTTCTACAAGCAAAGACCCTCAAGAAAAGACCCATCATATTATCTGCATACTGCATGAACATATACTTCGTAGGCTCTGATGAACCTAGCTTCTGAATAAGAACTTGTAGACATCCACAAAGCAGGCCCTGCAATTCACCTTGTCTCTCCCTTTCATCAGATGAGAGTTTTTGACCCTCAAGGGTATTGTGCAACTCCATCATGATGACAGGTACCAGTTGGAGCACCATTGAGGCTGTCTCATCAGTTGCACACCTAACGACTTCATTCAATGTTTCATACGCAGCAGTCCTCAAACGTGATTCACCAGCATCCTCTCTGTGAGTAACAGTTAAGAGGGACTGAACGATTTCTTGGAAAAAGGGAGTTAAAGGAGATGATGCACCAACATCTTCATAACCCTGAGCAAGAAAATAGAGAGCACCACAGGCTTTCTCTGCCACATTTGGAACATCCTTCATGCTCTGGAGCAGAACTGTTATTATCTGTTGACAATTAGCCTGATTAATTATTGGTGTATCCACGGTTGAACCATGAAGGAATTCAAATATCCGTCCAAGGGTCCATGCAGTTGTGTCCTTCACGTGGTTATTTGGGTCTTGTGTTAAGGCAGTCAGCATAAATGTCAAGGCCACATTAACAATTGGCATTAACTTTTCTGGGGCAGGACCTTCCAGAATAGAACCGAAGGCATAAGTTGCTGCCTCCCTCTGCCTCCAATCAGATTTGGTTATGTTCTCTTCAATGAATGGCATAACAAGCGGGACAATATCATCTCCAACAGTTCGTGCAACCAACCCAAGACACGTGCCCCCAGCCATGGCAATATTCCAAGCCCCTTCATCTTGATCCTGATCCTCTTCTTGCTTCAGAAGAGTCTCAAGTAACATGGGCACAAGAGCAGGTAGTGCCTGCTTGATAAAATAAAAGCATGGAATATCAGAATCTCCAGTAAAATCATCCCCATATTCTTCCAAGATGTCTATCTCCTCATCACAAATAGAACTCCAGAACTCAATAGCTTGAAGTGCAACAGGTTCCTCATCTTCTCTAACAGCCTTTGCAGTAATGCCAAAAATATCCTGGATGTACCTAGCTAATTTGTCGTAATACGTAGAAGCAATGGAGACCAAGCATTCGAAAGCTGCTTGTCTTATCTTCACTTCAGAGGATAGGGTGGCTTCGCAAACAACCCTCATGATATAATCACGCTCCATGTCATTGCTAAAGTTTGCCTGAGCAAATCCCAAAGCATTATACAAAGATCGTGTGGCAGCAAGTCGGACATCATTGTTCCCTTCCGATGCATTCATACCCTGCACAACAGCTGTCAATATCTTGTTCACTTGATCTTGATCTATCACATCTGGAGAAACTTCTTCACACAAATAACCAAGAGTCTCCAAGGTGGCTTGTTTGACATGAGTTGATTGCTGATGGACATTTAACAAAAGTGAACCTATCAATTCAGGCCACTGTTTATGAGGCAACTCAATGCCTGCAACTTTAGCAATAACTTGTGATGCTGTTGACCTAGCATCAGCCACAGGCGAAGAAAGAGTACTCAACAAACATGTCTTTATCTGGGTTTTGGCATTACCGTCCAGTGACAACCATCTTTGGACAAGCTCAAACTTCCTATGTTGTTCCTTAGCATCCAAGGCATTCTTAAGTATCAAACCAGCTAATTTACGGCTGTCAACTGGCTTCTCTTCATTCGCTAGTTCACCAGAGAGAGATAACAGGAAACTGGGGAGGTTCTGCTCTTGGAATTGCCTCAAACTATCTTCTGCCTGCTTCCTCACAGACGCATCTATTGCCTGAGCATTCAGAAGCACCTGTGTAACTTCCATTGCCATATTTCACCTGAGCACATGAAAGACAATCAACGGTCAATCATTAGTTCAAACAAGTACCCACTCGCAAACCAATATAAACCTCCCAATCCGATCTAGTCCGCACGTCTCGAGCGTCATTAAGAAATATCGTACCGAAATACAAAATCGCAAATCTCAATAATACAGACGAACCATTAAAAACCCTAGTCATACTTGAACTGATCTAGCAAGAACCCCACCCTTACTCCAACTAATGCAAACCTAGCGTCAAGCCGGAGAGACCCATACCATAAATAACATGGCAAGAAATTCCCACAAGATCGAAATGGACTATTGACGAAATGACACACACAAACACTCGAAACAAATTCCACACTTGCCAATAAAACCTGACACTCTAAAACAACTAAAAGTCACCAGAGAAAGGTATATCCAAATCAAAATAAACTAAAAACACAATGGAGCAAGTCATTGATACATAGATCAAAAGGCGCAAATGGAGTGAGCACATTTCCAATCGGTAATAGCAGTGGGAAAGCTGCAGCTGGGCAAGAAATAATTACCTGAGATTAGAAAATTGATGGATTTTGAAGAAGATACACGAAGAAGAGGCTGGAGACGGCGTTCTGAAAACCCTAGAAGTGGAGAAGCGAGAGGAAGAGGAGGGAGAGAAGAAGTGCGAAGTGCAAAGCTGGATTTGAAATACAAAAAACAAAAACAGATTGATTTTTTAAATAGCTATTATTTTCGGGCAATTTTACGACGCGGTGTGTTTTATTTTAGGTTATCTGAGTCTGATATGTTCAACCAATAAAAGTTGTTGGTCAAGTCCAGTCAAAAAAAGGGACGACCAGGATCACGGATGATCTGTCTTCATCTATTTCCTGCCGTTGGATTTGTAGAAATTAATTTTACTTGGAAAATGTTACAGTGAGACGGTCCTTAGGAAAGCAAAAGTCAAATTTGAATGATGGGAAGATAACCTAGACGTTGTTTGGAACAGTAACCTACGCTACGGTTAGTTGAAAGTTACGATTTTAATATATTTATACATTAGCACCATTATTATCGTATTATTGCTTTTTTATCCCCCCACCTATAAAATATTTGG
Source organism: Benincasa hispida (assembly GCF_027475165.1). Lineage (NCBI taxonomy): Eukaryota > Viridiplantae > Streptophyta > Magnoliopsida > Cucurbitales > Cucurbitaceae > Benincasa > Benincasa hispida. Next base: position 23,151,246 of record NC_143489.1, on the reverse strand, counting down.
GTGCTTTAAAATTTCAATACTACTTTCATCTCCACTTGAATTTCTTTTTTAAATAATAAATAAATAAGTATATAAACAGCACTTTCATTTATTAGGATTTTATTTTATTGTCTATATTTTATAAATATTTTTTTTAAGCAAAGAATATATTTTCAAGTATTTAATTTTAAAAAATAAGTATTTTGAAATAAATGAGAGTGTTTGACAACCACTCAAAATTGTTTTTCAAATGTATTTTAATCTATTTTTATAAAAAAAATGTTTAAATAAAAATGAGTTTCGTAAAAAATATTTTTTTTCAAGTCAATCCAAATGGTCCTCTAAAACTTTTTTTAAAAAATAAATCAAAGGCTTATTTTGATATTTTTAAGATCGTCAAATAATTCAAATATTTATGTAGGAATTATATAGTCTATGGGTAAGAAATTATGAGAAAACATGTATCACTTCTGAAAACTAAGTGGTTACCAAGTGTGATATAACTTATCAATTTTTGTTTTTTTTGCATATTTTTTAAATATCTTTTTAACAAAATGTTTGTTTTGATTACTTTGCTTTCATTTTCTGTTTATTTTAATCATTATATTTTTAATTTTGGCTTCTTTATCCATGTATTCTTAACAAGTGACTATTTTGATACCTTCATTTTTGTTTTTATTTTGATTCTTTTATCAAAATTTTAGCATTATACTTCATTACGTATAAAATTGTTAAATTTTACAAATAGAAATCGTCACATTTTTAAATTACATGGACTAGATTAAATATTTTGAAAATATAGGACCAAAGTAATTCAAAGATGAAAGTATAGAGAAAGTAACATTTTGAAGATATATTAACCAAAATAATCAAAACCAAAATTATATATTAAAGTAGTATGATCTACTTGAACCAAAATGTTTTCCATTTGCTTTCAAATTACAATAACACCCCTCTCCCATCTCCCTCTCTTTCTTCAAAGCTTTGATGAAAATAGATAAATAAATCAACTCCACTTTGACAACAACATATTAAATTATTTTTAGTGAGTTGTATATGTATTGTATATTCTTTTGTACCTCACTTTCAACAGAGATTACAGTTTAAATACAAGGTGAATATTTTACCATACTTTATTTAAAAGATTTTGCAAATGTTTTGAAATGTCATATTATTTAAAGCCTAAAGTTTGAATTTAGTTTTTCTTTCATCCCAAATTTTTCAAAGCTAATATTTTTAGGATGCATTGGAGGCAAAAACTATCTTAAAATTATAATAATCATCTCTTGCTACAGTAAATATTAGTTTATATTCTCCAGTTAACTACAGTCAACACTATTTCAAAACCCCCATTTGCTAACACTATTTCAAAACCCCCATTTGCTATAGTTTTTACTATTTTACATTATCATTTTTTTTTCATTTTTTGCTAGAGTGTTTACTATTTTCTTTTCAAACACATATTATTATAACTGAAACTAAAATAATCTACGGCTCAAACACAAAGTATTATAACCTAACTATAATACCTTAGGACTATAATAACCAACTCCTTATCTCAAACACCCGCTTCTTTAAGATTTAAATTTGAGTCTTTTTTATTCTTAGAGTTCTTAAATTGACATACTTGGTATTTGAGATTTAAATTTGATTTTTAATCTATATCTAAAATTTGAAATTAGTTTCTAACATGAACATGTTCATAAGTATAAAAAGTCTAACTTATTATTATCTTTTTTTTAAGATAATGCACATTAAAGTCCAATCAACATAGTTTAACTATTACACTACCATTCTATTTTATCAATTAGTTGTCACCTCTACTTCGAGACTAATTTAGAAACTACTTTCAAACTATTTAAGGATCAATGAAAAATCAAATTTGAACTTTGAGAATTAAACATGTTGATCATGAAGTCTTAAATACTAAATAAAAATTAAATTCAAATATGAAGTTTAAAAAATGTTAATTTTGAAATTCATTGAACCAATAGAAATTAAGTTCAAATCTTAAAAATCAAAAGTGGATTTTATTTTATTATTTAAGTATTTGAAGCTTTTATTTGAAACGGTATGTTCATAATATAAATTAATTACATTTTTTATGGAATGTATAAATTAATTACCAAGAAATATAAAATGGAATAAGTAAATTTCTTGGAACTTATAAAGATCTTTTTATTTTTTTTGAGTTGGAAGAATGCAAATCTTTGATCCCTTGATAAATAAATAATCTTCATAGAAGAAGGATTCAGTCTCACCCCTGCTTTTATGATGTGTGGGAAGGATAGAGAGACTATGGAACATATCTTCTTTTAAGTGTCGCAAGGCGAGACTAATGTAAAGAGCGTTGGTGCCAAGCTTGGAGGCGATTCTGTCTTATGCTATGTTGTGCCAAGAGGTGTGTTTTGCGTTGTAGATGGGCTCGTCGAAGTCGAAGATGGTGTATGTTGCCATGGGGTTTGGATAATATGGTCTGATTGCAATCGATTCACTCGCTATATTTCCCCTCCAAACTTAAGTGCAGGCGGATGGCTTTAGTGTATGCGAAAATCGTTGAATGAAAGTCTTCTTGGTCCATGCCTAAGATTAATAGCCTCAAGTTGAGCGTGGATGCATCTGTTGAGGCTGATTCTTGTAGGGTAGGGCTAGATGGAATTATTCAGGACTCGGGCGGGAGAATGGTGTATGCTTTCTCAAAAAGTTATCATGGAAACCTCGAAGGATTCGCTGCTGAAGCCTTTGCTTTGCTCCATGGTCTTTGCTCGATGAATGTGGTAGTACTAATTGTTGGGTGGAATCAGACTCACAATCTCTTGTGCGGGCTGTCCACCCTAAGAACCTCTTTAATTCAAATAATGGAGTCATTTTATAGGAGATTTGTGATTTGATGAACAAAGTCTGTATGAAAAGGCTTAGTTTTGTACCTTGTTCAGATAATATAGCCGCTCATGTTTTAGCGAGGAGTATCAATTTTATGAGCTTTAATCTTACTAGATGTCTTGATGATAATAAATATTTTTATTAATGATTTTAGTGTTCTAAAATGTCCATAGCATAAAGTTTGGAGAGACAATTCCAAAGCACGTTGAATCATTCAAATAGAACATCAAATGAAGAAGTCGTAGCCAAAAAAAGATTTAAAGGAAAAATCATATGTGACAATGACATAGCACACGTAAACCAATCACGTGACAATACGAGTTGAATAGATGGTACACACATGACGAATCAAATCAATTGGATAACTCAAATTGTGACACCTTGTTTTTTAAATTAAAAAGAAACTAAAAGAATAATTATTAGTTTTTATTTTAAAATGAATTAAAAAGAAGGAAAAGCTTTCCAACGGCCAGTTTCCTTTTTAATTTTATTATTATTATTTCATTCTTCTACTAATTAATCTCCGCCCTTTATTCCTTCAAGCTCTCCTCCAATAACCATTTTTAATTCCTACTTTTAATAACCTTTCTTTACCAAAAATCTCTTTAAATCTCAACAATCATCTTCTTCGAAAATCAAATCATTATTTAATTGCAAAATCTCTCATCCCCCAATTTCATTGAAATTTCTCTCAATTGTTCGTGGTTGATCTACTTCAAAGTTTCATATTCTCACAACTATTTTTGTTAGGAAATTCATTTTTGAGAGAGATTATTTTGAGTGCCCAAATTTTTTAATTTACACTTTTGAGAGTTTTTTTTTTTTTTTTTGGATTTTTAATATCATCAATTCACTTGTGAATTTGTAATCGCACCTTGGATTTGAGTGTAGAGGTTTGATCTTGAACCCAAAAAGAAAAAGGATTCATAATGGTTTGATCTTTAACCCGTTGAAAAATATCATAATAGGTTCGATCCTAAACCTAAAAAATGATTGGTAGTGGTTTGACTCCTGAAACTGGTAAAAAGAGTGGTAAATCAGTTTGGTTCTCATTTGTAAGAGAATTCGTGCAATAAAATATCCAAGAAGTCTTGAAAAATTGAGTAGGGATTCCAAACCACTATAAAAATCATCAGTGTCATTTCTTTCTCTATGTTCTTTTAATTTTTTCAATTTATTTTTGTTGTTAATTCTTTGGTTACATTAAATTATTTTAGATTGAATAAGTTTGTTTAAATTATTTGAACAAAGTTTTTATTTTTGAAGCAACCCTATTTATCTTTAATGTTGTGATTCTACAATTGGTATCATAGTGGGTAGGTCACTTTTTTATTTCAAAAAGTGTTTTGAAATCCTATTCTTTCACTACTTTAAAACTGTCTTTATTGTTTTATTATATCTGGTTTTTTTTTTTTTTTTTTTTTTTTTTTTTTTTTTTTTTTTTTTTATGGAAACGTGTTCTTGAAAACTAAATTTTCTTAAACTTTTAAATATTTCTTTAAAAAAAAAGAAACTTTTGAAAATTATTTCCTTTATAATTCAATTTTGAAAAAGTGTTCCAATTGGACGATTTTTTTTAAAAAAAATATTTTCCTTAAAATATTTTATTTCCAAATTACATTTTTCTTGAAAACTTAATTGTTTGAGCTTATGGCAAACATTTGTGCTAATGATTTAATTGATAGATCTTATCCTTCTAATAATTTTCTTGGTGTGAATGAAATATTTAAAGGTGGAAGTAAAGAAAATTGCCAAAGATTAAAAAAAAAAAAAAAGACGACTTTGGAAATCTCATTAGTGCTTGATGGCACACTCCGATGATGAAGGAAAGATAGGTTCTGAATATATGTCACTTAGAAAGAAAAACACGAAAATAGCTCAAGAAATATAATGAGTTCTTAAATGAGGTTAGTAGTGTGAAAGAAGAAAATGAGAAAATTAATTCCTCATACATAGAATTGAAAAATGACTTGAATGACTTGATGATATTGAAATGTTATATAATAAAGAAAAGTGTTTTATGTTAGATAAGATTAAATTTTTTTAGCATGATATTTTTTAAAGAAATTTTCACAGATAGACATATGTCAAACTATTCACGGAAATACAAAAAATACTGATAGATAATGATAGACTTCTCTATCAGTGTCTACAGTATTAATGATAGACTTATATTAGTTTCTATCACTAATAGATACTAATCGACTTCTATCAGTCTCTATCAACTTCTATAAAATAATATTATGTTATTTTATGTAAATAGTTTTCCTTGTTTTTCTATTTTTGAAAATTCTTTATTTTCTAAATCATTAAACTTGTTAAAAGCTCTTAAAAAAAGAGTCAAATTTTATGAATGAGTGTTTGTTAAAATCATTCTCATACTAAGACTAATTTCGAGTATAATGCTAAATTTGTGTATAATGCAAAATTTATACCTACATGTCATTATGGTAAAATTAAAGATCACATTAGACCAAATTGTTATAAAATAAAAAATGTTCTTAATGGTCATGGAAAGATAAATGTTACTTATGATATCAAATTTCAAAACACTTACAAAAGGAATAGTTATATGAAAAATAATAATATGCATAAATATAATGTGAATGAAAAATTTATGCATAATCATAATGCATCTTGTTTTTCTTATGGTAAATTTGATCATAAATAATATTCATGTTATATGCCTGTATTTAATGATGTAAATGTTATGAATGTTGGAACTAAAAAGAAATGGATTCCAAAAATTAAGACCAACCTACATGGATCCAAATAAATATGGGTACCAAAAAGTATTTGCTAATTTATTTTGTAGGTATGCTCCAAGATTCAAATTTTGAAGATTGATTGAGCTTCAGAAATGGATTTATTCAAATTAGCCACATCTTGGTCCTTCTATAGGGAAATTCCACGAATTGGTAACTTTATTTTTTGAAATAATTCGAGTTATTTTATGATTTTAAATTTAAATTTGAATTTGATAATCTTTAGATTGTTTGGATGGAAAGTTTATATTTTTTTGTTGTCATATTTTTGTAGAGTTTAATTATTAATTTGATTTTGTTATCAATACGATAATAATTATTATTATTGAATATATTACGTTAAATATGCTTTTATACTTTTATTTTTATATCCCTGTTGTAAAATTGACGAACACAACGGGAATACGAATATGAAAAAATATAATATAATAATATTAAATATATAAAATAAAATAACTAAAATTATAAAATTGGACAATATATAAATTAGTGGAATTTTGAAGTGGAATTCTCACCAAATCCACAAAATGTCACTATTTATAGGCAAAGTGGCAAGTAGGATGTGGACTTACTTGACACCAAGTATGAATAATTACGAGTCACATGGACAACATATAAGGGTGACACATGGCTTTGGGACACTAAGCAATGGACATCTATTTATTATTATAATATTCATAATACTCCCCATTAGATGTCCATATGGGGAAAACCTAGTGAAGAAAAAGAGTACATATTTCTTATAATACATACTCCTAAAAGGATACAATATATTTACTCCCCCTCATGAAAACATCACTTAAGATTAATGGGTCGCCGCATTCCAATGTTGTGCACCAATTTTTAAAAAGTTGCGGTTGGTAATGCCTTTGTAAATAAGTTTGTCAGGTTATCCCTCGAACAAATTTGTTGTATAGTAATGTCACCATTTTCTTCGAGATCATGAGTTTAGAAAAGTTTCGGTGAAATATGTTTTATTCTATCTCCTTTAATATATCCTCATTTGATTTGGGTTATGTAAGTTGTGTTATCTTCGTATAATATTGTTGTAAGATTTTTATTAGAAGACAAGTCACACGTTTTACGAACCTGTTGAGTCATTGACCTTAGCCATACACATTCTCGACTAGCCTCGTGAATTGCAAGAATTTCAACATGATTTGAGGAAGTGGCTGTTATAATCTGTTTCACCGATCGTCATGCTATAACAGTTCCTTCACATGTGAACAGATAACCTGTTTGAGATTTAGTTTTTTGTAGATCAAATAAATATCTAAAATCTGCATAACCAACTATGAATAAAACAAACTCATATCAGTTATTCCTTGGAGATAACGGAGTTTATGCTTAATTTCATTCCAATGTCTTTTTATATGAGAAGAACTATATCTAACTAATAAATTTACTAAAAATGTAATATCTGGTCTTGTATTATTAGCAAGATACATAAGTCACCAATTGCACTATGACATGGTACTTTAGGACCAAGAAGTTCTTCATTATCTTCTCGATGTCGAAATATATATATATATATTTTATATCCAATGAACGAACTTCCATTGGAATATTTAATGGATGTCTTTGTCCATATAAAATCTTTTAAAAAAAAATTCATGTATAAGTTGACTGATAAATAAATATTTTTCATCTGCTAAATGCTCAATTTGCAAACCAAGGAAAAATTTTATTTTTCCGAGATCTTTCATTTCAAATTCTTTCTTAAGATATTCTATTGCCTTTGAAAGCTCTTCAGGAGTTCTAATTATATTTAAGTCATCAACGTATAGTTATAATAACAAATTCTTATTGCGATTTTTTTATAAAAACACATGGACATATTGGATTATTTTGATATCTTTCTTTAATAAATATCTACGTACCACATCTGTCATGATTGTTTCAATCCATATAGTGATCCTGTAATTTTATTTAATACCATTCCCGGGAGTTTTATGTATATGTTTTAGGTACTTTAAATCCTTGTGGGATTCTCATATAAATATTATCATCCATATAAATATGATGTGACTACATTCATAAGATGCATATTCACTTTTATACATAGTCAAGCCAATTAAATATCTTAATGTAATTGCATCCACCACCAGAGAATACATCTTCTTAAAATCAATATCAGGTCTTTGTGGAAAATCCCGTGTAACTAGTCTTGCTTTATATCTTGTGACTTCATTATTTTCATTTCTTTTTTCTCACAAATACCCATTTGTATCCTACAGGTTTAACACCTTTAGGTGTTCGGACTATTGGTAAAAAAACCTGACGTTTTGAAAGTGAGTTTAATTCTGTCTCGATTGCTTTTTTCCACTAAAGCCAATCTTTTCTATGTTGACATTCTTCCACTGATTTTAGTTCATGATCCTCATTTTCAGATATAATATCAAGAACAACATTATACGCAAAAATGTTGTCAATAATTACATTAGTTTGATTCCATATTTTTTCTGTCATAACATAGTTTATTGAAATTTCATTATTATATTTAGATATTTCACCTTCCTTACCAGTCTTGTCAATGATTCCTTTATGTGTATTTATATCCTCAACCAAGTCTTTATCACCATTAATTATTTTTCGTTTTCGAGGATTTTATCTTTGGAACACATTGGTCTACCACGCTTTTGGCGTATTCCAAACTAATTAGTGACAACTAGTTGTGTTGGCATATCAAATTTTGATGGAATATATGCAACTGGTATATGTGACTTAGTTACTTTCTTTGCATCTATAAATGCATCTGATAATTGATTTGCTATATTTTGCAAATAAATTATTTTCTGAACTTCAAGTTCACATTGATCTGTATGGAGATCTAAATGAGACAATAACAATGCATTCCATATAATTTCTTTTCCCAACTTCTTAATTCCTCCCCCTAATGTTGCCAATTTTGTATCATTAAAATGACAATCAGCAAATCGTGTAGTAAATACATCACCTGTCAGGGGTTCAAGATATTTAATAATTGATGGGGAATCATATCCAACATATATTCTTAACCTTTTTTTAGGACCAATCTTAGTGCGTTGTGATGGAGCAATTGGAACATATTACAAATTCAAAAATTCTAAGATGGAAAATATTTGGCTCATGACCATAAGTTAATTGTAATGGCGAGTACTTATGATAAGCTACTGGCCTAATGCATACAATGATGCTACATGCAAAATAGCATGTCCCCATACAAATGAAGGAAGCTTAACTCTCATACGTAATGGTTTTGCAATTAATTGCAAACGTTTTATAAATGATTATGCTAAACCATTTTGTGTATGAACATGAGCTATAAGATGTTCAACACTTATCCTAATTGACATACAATAATTATCAAAAGCTTAGGATGTAAATTCACCAGCATTATCAAGACGAATGGACTTAATTGTATAATCAAGAAATTGTGCTATTAACTTAATTATTTGAGCAAGTAATTTTGCAAATGCAAGATTTCGATTTGATAATAAGCACACGTGTGACCACTTGCTGGATTCATCTATTAATATCATAAAATATCTAAATGGTCCACTTTGTGGGTTAATAGGTCCACATATATCATCATGAATTCGTTCTAAAAATGAAGGTGATTTAGTCCCTAGTTTAGCTAATGATGGTCTAATTATCAATTTTCCTTGAAAGCAAGCATCACATGATAATTCATTAGATTGAAGAAACTTCTGGCTCTTCAATGGATGCCCATTTGACTTCTCAATAATTCTCCTTATCATTATAGATCTTGGATGACCCAATTGGTCATGCAAAATTGTAAATATGTTTGGATTCATGAACTTCAGGTTCATTGTTGCATATATTTCAATTACTCGTGTACGAGTATAATATAATCTAGAAGATAAAGCAGACAACTCTTCCAATATACGTTTTTCATTTGAGACAGTGGATATGATATATAGATATTCCATATTATTCTTACTATCAGTCTCAAATATGATAACCATTGCAATGTATATCTTTAAAACTTAGAAGATTTCTCTTTAATTGACTAGAGAACAGTGCATTGTCAATTGTAAATTTTATTCTTCTAGGCAAAATAATATTTGCTTTTCCAAAACCTTCGATCAAGTTTGTAAAACCTGATATTGTATTTACCTTTGCTTTAAGCATTGCCAATTTGGAAAAGTATTTTTTATTTGTAAGTATTGTGTGTGTAGTTGCACTGTCTGCCAGACATAGATCTTATTTGCTCATTTTTTAAACACTCAACATATGAAAATGATCCATGTTCCTTCAGTAAAAGAAAATAATTACGATAAGAAAAATAACACTTAAAATATATAAAAGTTACTAAAAAAAACATGAAGATAGATAAAAGAAAAAACAACATTAAGTCTAGATATTCTCAAAGTCAAAAGAAACATCTGATGTTCCACCAACTGTGTCAATATTCTTTTCAGGAGATTCAAATAAGTCTGCCACATCCAAATTTATCATGTGGATGAGTCAAATATGTCATTATCCTGGTATGCAAAATTTGCTTCCACATTTTTCTCTTTTTCCTTGAGGCTTGATAGAGGCCAACTAAGTGTTTTGACGCACGACAGGTACGTGAACACTGCCCAGTCATTCCGCATTGAAAATATTTATTTTCAACATTATTTGAACTTTTATCTTGTGGAGCTTTTCCTTTGATCATCATTTTGTGTAGTTCTTTTGAAATTTAAATGATTAGAACGACCAATATGAAAATAATAATTATTTCTTCCTCTACCACGGTCACGACCTCGATCGTGACCACACCTCGACCACAATTATTATTAAAATTCACAGCATTCACTTCAGGGAATGGTGTCGTTCCGGTTGGTCGAGATTCATTATTTTTCATCAATAACTCGTTATTTTGTTCGTCCATGAAAAGACATAAAATTAATTCAGAATATTGTTTAAAATCTTTCTCTCAATGTTGCTGTTGTAGGAGCATATTTGTGATATGAAATGTATAAAATGTTTTCTTTAACATATTAACATCAATAATTTTCTCTCCGCTTAACAACAATTTTGAACTGATTTTAAATAATGCGGAGTTGTAATCACTTACTGATTTGAAATCTTGTAGCTTCAAGTGCATCCACTCATAACGAGCTTTAGGAAGAATAACTATTTTTTTATAATCAAACCTCTCTTTTAAAATTTTCCAAAAGATACAGGGATCTTTTATGGTAAGATACTCCATTTTCAATCTCTCATGGAGATGATGGTGAAGGAAAGTCATAGTTTTTATTTTGTCCTGACTGAATGTCGTATTTCATTCTTTAATTGTCTCTCCCAAGTTCATAACATCCAAGTGAATTTCGGCATCGAGTAACAAGAACAAATAATTATTGTCATTAATGTCAAGCTGCGAATTCTAATTTTGTAAGGTTTGTCATGACAACACTATCTCAAAATATTATATTTATATTAGAAATTTAATATGTACTAAATATGCAAAATAACATTTAATTTATTAATTATAACAAAGAGGAAAAAATCGACATATCTTTAGGACCACCTTTAGTGGAGAAAACGACAGGAGCTCGTGCTGATAACGTGTTGTGAAATTGACGAGCATAACGGGAACACGGATATGGAAAAAATATAATATAATAATATTAAATATATAAAATATAATATAAAATAAAATAACTAAAATATATTAATGGAATTTTGAAGTGGAATTCTTGAAATTGGATATGGATAAAATATAATATAAAATTGAATATGGATAAAATATAATATAAAATAAAATATCTAAATTTCTTTCAATAGGGAGTGCTTGAAATTGTTTATGTTTTTAATCCCTATTATTTGTGTATTGATCATGCTATTGATATATATTTTATATCTTATGTATATAGGGACATATTTGGTATCTTGCTAATATTTAGTATAACATATCATTTGCTTATATTAATATTTTCTTGTATGAATTAACTTTAATATATATAGTCTAAACTCCATGAAATTGATTACTCTTTAGAATAATATAGATGAACTCGTTTCTTATTATTTAGTATATGTGTGAAATTATTTGGGTGATTAACGTATTTAAATTTTTATCTTTTTAATTGGTATCTCATGTTGCCAAATTATTTGATTTTTTTAGATAGCATATGTGATGATTTTTTTTTTAAGATTGGATTCCATATTTGGTATGTTTTAAAGTCTTCTATGGATTATATTGTCTAATGTCATATTTATTGTTGATTTTTCTAGTAATTGAACAAGTGATTGAATTGAAATTATTCTTTATGTTGATTTATTTAACTCCATGAATATTTCTTTACACATATATATATTTTTGGAGTATGGTAATTTTTAGAGGGAGCAAATATCTCTTAAAAATAAAATGTTTCTCGTGTTAATCATGATCAATTTTAATTTGTGAAATGTGTTTATGAGAAATTGATGATTAAATTGATTGATGGTTGTTATTACTAACATGATTCAAATATTTAGGTGGAGCTTTTATTCTTTGTAAAAATGGTAATATATTACTTATCTTTGTATGGATAATGCTAATTAATTTTTAGATTATATATGTTTTGAAGAATATTTATTGTTATGGATTACTTGATTGTTATTTTGAGGGAAAACATGTAAGATTGTATGACAACACTAGAGCGTGAATAGGGTTGTTTCAAAAATTAAAATTTTTTCGAATAATTTAAACAAACCAATTTAATCTAAAATAATTTAAAGTAATGAAATAATTAGCAACAAAAATAAATTGTAGAAATTAAAAGAGTATGAAGAAAGAAATAACACCAATGATTTTTATAGTAGTTTGGAATCCCTACTCCACTCCTCATGATTCCTTGGGTATTTTACTGCATGAATTCTCTTAGGATGAGAACTAAACTGATTTACCACTCTTTTTACGGGTTCAATAGTCAAACCACTACTAATCCTTTTTCAGGTTTAGGATCCAACCTATTCCGACCTTTTTCAACAGGTTAAAGATCAAATTCTTTTTCGGGTTCATGATTAAACCTCTACGCTCAAACCCAAGGCATACCAACACCTTATTACAAATTTCTAAGTCAATTGATGAAATTAAAAACCCACAAAAAAAAACAGCACTTTCAAAAACAAATTTGGGCACTCAAAATAATCTATCTGAAAAATGAATTTCTCTAACAAAAATAGTTGTAAGAATATGAAACTTTAAGTAGATCAACAATGAAGAGAAATTTCAATGAAATTGGGGGATGAGAGAATTTGCAATAGAATTATGATTTGATTTTTTAAGAAGATGATTATTGAAATTTAAAGAGATTTTTGGGCAGAAAAGTTTAATAAAAGTGGGATCTAAAAATGGTTATTAGATGAGAGATTGAAGGAATAAAGGGGAAGATAATTGGTAAAAGAATGAAATAATAATAATCAAGAAAATAATTGTTTCAAGAAATATCTTTTAGTCATTTTGCCCTTAAAGACATAACTTGCATACCGGTAAAGTGTCAGTTTTTAACTCATTTAAAAGTCCATTATTTACCAATCTCTCTATCCTATCGAGATTAATATGACCTAATCTTAGATGCTAAAGATAGGTATAATCTTTAGGAGAAAATGTTCGTCTTTTAGTCTTTGATGTTGGTATCTTGAATAATTCAGTATTACAAAGTGATTTATATGCTAACGGTCTTAGCACATATAAGTTATTTTCTAAACTAGCTGATAAATCTCAAATCCATTCATTGAAATAAACGCTTTATTCATAAGAAATGAAATACTAAAAGATTGTTCGATTAAGGAAGAAATTGAAATAAGGTTCCTCTTAATTTTAGGAACCAGATAATTTTTATCTAATAAAAAATAATAATTCTTACTAAAAAATAACTTCATTCTTCCTACAACAACTAAGACAACTTTCCATGTCCCAACTTTCATGGTAATCTTACCAGCCTCCATCTACCTCTAGGAATCAGATTCCTGAAATGAAGAACAAACATGGTTTGTAGCTCATGAATCAAGTATCCATGCAAAATCATCATTCTTCACTAAACATGTTTCTCAACAAATAAATCAAATTTATTTATTTTGGCGTTCTTCTTTTTAGTCAGGGACTCATTTATGACAACTTTATTCATTTTAACAAAATTGGTGTGGACTATCATATCGAGAACAGGTTCCCGAACATATGTTCCCTCTTCCATTATTGCATTTTGAATATGTTTAATCATAGGTTGACCAAAACTTTCATGCAAAGACTTCATCATCTCATGAGCTGTCTGCATGACCTCAAGCTTCTTGGCCAAGAGATCAGATACGTTTGCCAAGATGCAAATTCAAGCTGTTTCATCAACCTTCCTCCACTTGTCATAAGCCTCACAAACATTTTGTATGGCACTAGGAGCAGGGGTTTGAGGACTTTCCTCATATAAGACGAACTTTATATTATTAACCACTAAAATCGAATTAATGAACTTTTTTCATGTAGTATAATTATCTACAATTAATTTACTAGCGGATAAAAAGGAAGTTAATGAACTTGACATGTTTGTTTTGTTGGGATTTTGGCAAAATATTATAAGTGTAGTTTTTCTACATCAAAAGATTTAGGAAAGTCAAGGGCTTAAAGCCTATAAAAAGAGTCCATGTCTTTGATTTTCAATCATCCCAGTGACTTCCTCTAAAGAAGACGAAATTCGTCCTCGTGGTATATCCATTTTACCATGATAGAGGATGTGAGGTTAATGGTTCCACAAGTTTGCACAGGGGCATTGACTTGGCGACTATACAAGGTGTGTGGTGGAAGTTGTGTCGATGGCTGAAGGACTTTCAAGTGAGTTAAGTAGGTAGAAGTTGCACCATAAATATCAGCTTGGTTTATCGGCATGTGACAAAGAAGGAAAATTTTGGGATGTGGTATTCCAAGTGGTCTACTTTTTATGGTGAAGTATATTATAATTCTATGAGATGAGAATTATGATTGTCGGTGGAGACAATGGATGTTTGCAGAAGTTGTGGATTCTTCAAATATCTTACCAAGGTGGAATTTGTTGCATTTTTCACAAAATAGAGAAGTGCAGTTGTCCTACCTAAAAAAGATTTAGAAAAGTCATGGGCTTGTCCTATATTGAAAAGGTCTAAGAAAGTTATGGGCTTGTTTTACATAAAAAAGGTTTAGGAAAGTCATAGGCTCGAAGCATATAAAAGGAGTCCATGCCTTTGATTTTCAGTCGTCCCATTAGAATGCCAACTCTAGTTAAATTTTCTTTATGTATTATCTAGTTTGAGAGGGGAAAAAGAGTGTGATTGGTCAAAAACTTTGAGAGAGTGCTCTTGTAATTGAGATCGGTGAGAGAATTGTTCTGTGTGGTTGTAATAATTTTTCACATAGTGGACTTTTTTCTGGTAGGTCGTGGTTTTTCTTCGAGTTAGGAGTTTTCCACGTAAATTTTGTGTTTTTAGTTTTACTGCTTTCTTTTGATTTTTCTATTATTTTTCTACTTATTCCTACAGTAGAAATGAGAGGCTTTTCCTAACATGTTTTTTATGAAACCAAACAAAATCATTTATATTAGAAAACGTGTATAACTCTTCAAAACAAATTCAATCATTTTAGCAAATTTATAATGAACCCATTTTCATTTTAAAAATGCAATGATACTTCAATGATTTAGAATAACAACTGCCATCGGGCCATCAATTACTCCTTCAATGAATTGAAATATTCTCAACCAAACATTACACGAAATAACTTTTATTCGTATAATATATAGTTACTATTATTTTTTATCCGAATATCATTAACCTCTTTAATGAATTCTGGTAAGTGTAACCTATCATTTTGGAAGTTATAAAATTTTCTCCAACAAGTCTGTCATATGGAAGAACAATATTGACAACAAAAATTATATTCCTATCTTTTTCAAGAGTTAACCCTGATATTGACCTATGTAAACACCATTTGTAGGGATGCTCCCAAGGCGTTAGGAAGCCAAGCATAAAGGAGACGGTAGGATGTGTTGACATACTTCTCACACCCACTTACTATAAATACTCTCTATATTAATCCATGTAAACACATTCCACATAGGACGCTCCTATGGGTGCCATGAGGCCAAGCATGAATCTGAATTATCCGAGAACTTAAGAAAAACAGACAAATCATATATATCATTTTCTCCCACTAAGTATTTTTTAAAACTAGAGTTTATTACTTAGGTAAATCCGACTAAAAAATTTATTTAAGTCCTTGTTAATTTGCCAATTATAACACTTATATTAGATAGCTTAACAATGTATGATTATCATTTATCAAACACATTAATAAACTTTAATCATCTATTGCATGCTTGAAAAATATTTGATTACTTCACATTCTAGATCAATTCCTAGGTAGGGAATATTTCGTTTTCGTTAGCTTAATACTCTAGACAGAATGTTAACAAAGGTTATAGGCAAATATTTTATAAATTTAATATTTTATTTTCTCCAATTAACCCTATTAAAGAGAAATAAAAGATCAATCTATTTCTAATCTCATTAGAAAAAAAAAAAACATACAATCTTAATTACCAAACTTTAAACAATTTAAAATTCAATCAAGACCTTATGTTAGCATGCAATTATTTACTATAAATTTTAATTTATAATTCATTAAACTTATAACACTTATATTTTAATGAAATATTAAACTTATAACACGCATTCTAGCGACACTATAAATATAACTCTTATATTTACTAAAGTTATGTCATGTTCAATGCATATTTCATTTCATTAAACAATAGAGCAATTCTATTATTACTAATAAAAATTACTCACATGCTATTATACAATATAATAATTATACATATGATGCATGAGCATGTTTAATTAATCATGTAACCATATAATATAACACTTATATTAAATATAATGAATGAACATTTTTATCACAAGATGAGATTTTAAACTATATGACATATATTATGCAACATATAATGGAAAAATAATTTAATCATATATCATATGCAAAATTAAATTAAACAACAAAAATAAATAGAATTTTGGCATCCTAAAAAATTAATTAAATTAATGTAAACATATTATATTAATTAAATAAAATAAAATTAAAAATTACAATATTTCTAATAAATACAACAAAAAAGAAAACTACTGCCGCCTAGCTTCGAACCCACGACCTAATGGTTTCTGGAGTTTCATAAATCAACATAAACATAAAGAATAATTTCAATTTAACCACTTTTTCAAATACTCAGAAATCCACAATAAATATGACATTAGAAATAGAAGATTATGAAGCATGCCAAATATGGAATCACATTGAAAATATGGGTCGATTGGACAAATGGTCAAAACCAAAATTGCCAAACAAGTTTTTTTGGTGACAATGGCCAAACAACTCATTCTAATACTATTTAAAATTTGATAATGGACAAAAATACCCCTGTTACCAAAGTCCTAAAATTATGGTGTATTTCAAATAAAAATCTAACAAATAGACTCAACTACCCAAAAACTCATAAATTTGAAATTCGAATATACATTTATTGTAAAAGAAATAATAAAAAAAAAAACTATTTCAATCAAATTACACATCAAACCTAACTTTATTTATAAAAAATAATAGAAGTGAATGAAGTGAGGTAATAGAATAGGGTTTTGGGTGGGGAGGGATAAGGCTGCAAAATTTCCAAAATTCAGCCAAAAAAACCACTTGCAATCTGAGAAATTTTGAGATTTTATACATCAAATGCATGCAAGTACTCAAGGTTCTCAACAATGGCCACCTCAATTTGAGTTTGGAAGTAGGCTAGATGTTTGGATTGAGAAGATGACACCACATCATCCCAAAATTGTGGATAAATCCACTTTCTCAATTTAATTCAAATTAAATGGAATTAATTTTCAATCTTTTATTTTAAATTTGATTAATTCAAAATTAATTAAATTTTTAATTTTTAATTTCTTAAGTTGAATAAAATTGAAAATTAAATTAATTAAATAAATTTAATTAATTACATAAATAATTTAATATCAAATATTAAATTAATCAAATACTTAATTTTAAACATGAATCCTATTCATGTAATTAATATTTAAATCAATATTTAAATATTATCAACTCTCCAATTTTTTTTAATTTCAATAAATTAAACGTTTAATTATATCGAATATAATTATTCAAACTCTAATGCAATTTGAACACTTCAAATTGAAAACCCCAAATTCAATTTGAACATTTCAAATTGTTAATCATTTCAAATTCACCCAATTTACTAATCCAAGATGTTCATGTTTTACGATCTAGTAGAGAGATCACGAGCCCCAACGATTTGAGATTAATTGGCTAAACTCTTTAGATCGAATTAATCAATATTCGTTAACTATCGAGTCACCCCACTATTGCACGATAGTTGCACTCTCCTCACTGTAGATATATTTCTGTCCACTTGATTTAACCATAATTGATAAGTCGACCCTTCATAGGTTGTTCGTAATAACGACTTGTTTTACCTCTGAAATTACATCTTGCTTCTTAAGTTCCACCGATCCTCTAATGAACAATTGGTTTGTGATCCAATCACTAAATCGAAACCCTCTTGGGCCAATGAGGGGGTGGGATGTAAACCCCGAACTCTAGGTTTCCTAGATAAGCATGTTTAGCCAAAGAAATGTTATATTACATATTTATTAGTAGCAATTCATGTTTATTTACAGGAATTATGAAGGAAGGGAAGGAAAAACATATTAAATGAGGGGTGACGTGGCGGTTAACCCTTTAACTCGGGAGGCGGCATGAAGATTAAAAGGGAGAGGAACTTCAAAAGCTTGGTTTCGACAATTGGCATGAGAAAATTTAGTGAAATCGGTGTCATTTGAAAGCTGGGAGAATCTAGTTTTCGAGGTTGTCTTGTCGGAGAAAGATTGCAGGAGGAGAAGAGCAAGAAGTGAAGAAAGTTCAGAGGAGGCAGAATCTCGGGTTAATCAGGATCCAAGGTGAAGATTGGAAGCTCTAGGCCGAACTATAAGGAATTTTTGGCTGAAATTTTAAGGTAAGAAAGTTTACTCAATTCTAAACATGTTTGTAGAAGAAGTTCCTGCAAAAGAGGTCTGGATTTTGAGTTATGAATTTTTGAAATCATAACAGAGAATCTATGCATAAGCATACAAATGCTCGGGAAGAACAAGCAAATAGCTCACTGTGGAGAGTTATTACGAGATATGAAGAATGAGGATCTCGCTTATGAAAGAAATCTCGTTGATTTTGTGATGAGAATCTCGCTCTAGAAGAAAATCTCACTAGAAATTGGGCTGAATCTCGCTGGTAAGGTGAGTATCGTCATGAGGATCTCGCTCATAAAAGTTTGCCAGGAAAAGCTTGATCTCGCTCATGAGGATCTCGCTCATGATGATTATCTCACTAGTAATGCTGTCTTTGTTGATGAAAGTTCCATTAGTAGATGAACTATTTGAGGTATTTTGCTAAGAATTCTAAGTAGTTTAACCGAAAATTATGTCCTTTCAGGACAAGAGGAGCCAGGAGAGGCGTATAAACCATTAAAGAGTCCCAACGAGCTGTGTGTGACTAAATGAACTTAATGTTTCCAATACTTATGCATATAAAGTCAAGTAAGTTACAGTGACATTAATGATGAATTTATACTCCCTCAAGTAACAAATGGTTGCAAAATAACTTAACGTATGTTTTCCAGCTTGTATATGTGTAATACAGACCAAGGTATGTCGTGTAATTCTTACAAAAGTTAAGTTTCTAATGTTGAAATATGCTTCCTAGGGAAAGGCTATGAGAGAAGAAGTTCTTGTGTAAATGATATGTAATGAACCTTAATTTAATGCTACCTCGATACCGAAGGACATTTGAGAAGGTATCTGACCAACTTGGTACCGAAGGACATTTGAGAAGGTACTTGACCAATTTGATACCGAAGGACATTTGAGAAGGTATCTTAATAGCTCGATACTGAAGGACAAGTTTTGAGAAGGTATCTGAGCAGAAGTACCCAAGGTATGACGGTACTTAGTATAGCCACGTGCACGTAGATAGTTCTGAATGAGAGAATGAAGTATAGGTCTCCTAGGCCATGCACCACTAAAGGGAGGCCGAAGTATAGGTCTCTTGGCTGGTAATAGATGTTGGGAGCTAGAGCGTTGTAGGCTCATTCTCAACTAAGGAATAATGATGTTTAATGATGTCTAAGAATGGTTTAAAGCTATATTTAGAGACAGTTTCTTGAGATACTCATTAGTATATTTACATGTTTATAGTGATGTAATGCATGATGTAATACGATTCTATAGTCACTCACTGGGCTACTAGCTCACAGATTTTCTGTGTTTTCCTTTTTCAGGTAGCGGTCAGATTCCTCAGGGTTGATCCTGCTGCCGCTTACCACTGAAAGACTCGGCTTATTAAGAAGACTTAGGTTGATGATCTATTTATGTACACATATTTTGAGAGGGACTAGGTCTTTGTTAGAGTTGTTTGGGTCGTCTGTGGATATTTCTTTTTTCCTTAGATGTTATGTCATGGCTGTATGCATGTGTTTATATAATATTGTGTAGAATCTTAAGGAGGCATACTATATGCATACATTATTAATGTTTAACAGGTTGGCATTTAGGTTAGAAGGCTAAGGTGGTGAGTGCTGGCAGTAGGGCTAGTAACTACCGCGGTCATATCCTCTTTCAGATTAAGAGAGTAATCTGGGAGGGGGTGTGACAAGTTGGTATCAGAGCATAAGGTTTTGGGAATAGAAGGGAAAGTTCATGCATAAGTCTAAGTCTCTAAAGTGTGAGTCCCTAAAATGTGTACATTGTATTAGGTGAAATGCCGAGGCAAAGTGGCAGACAGAGTAAGCAGACAGGATGCAGGAATACTGACCCTACCAATAAGGGCCCAGAGGTTAGAAAGAATGCACCGGGTGGGAAAAATAAGGTGAATGATCTAGTGGGTCAGGAAATGACGTCTGAGGGAGAGTCTAGTACTCCTCAGGCAAGGGCAGATTCTCAGCTAGAAGATATAGTTTTTGACAGGATAGCGTAGAGGTTAGCAGCTAGTGTGGGCTTAGTACGAGCAGACCCAGAGAAGAAATATGGTATTGAGAGGTTTAAAGCCCTAGGGGCTGTGACATTTGAAGGTACAGCAGACCCAGCTGAAGCCGAGTTATGGCTGAATGTAGTTAAAAAATGTTTCAATGTTATGAGTTGTCTAAAGGACAGAAAAGTAGGGTAGCCACCTTTCTACTACAGAAAGGAGCAGAGAAATGGAGGAAAGTGATATCCGCCAGACGAGCCAGTACAAATGTGATGTTATGGCCTAAGTTCAGGAATGCCTTTGAAGACAAGTACTACCCTAGCTCGTTCCGAGATGTAAAAAGGGATGAGTTTCTCAAACTAACGCAGGGAACGATATCGGTGGTAGAGTATGAGCAGAAATTTATAGAGTTATCGCAATATGCCCTACCGATTATTGCTGAGGAAAGAGATAAATGCAGGAAATTTGAACAAGGTTCAAGGAAAGAAATCAGAACTTCAGTGACATCGACTAATTGGTTAGATTTTAACCAGTTAGTAGAAACGGCGACACGAGTCGAGCAGAGTTTGTCAGATGATGAGCAGTTGCCAAGGGGCTGTGAGGCAGTAGTAGGGCCTAGAGACAGGGGATCCTGACCTCCAGTTGCAACTCAAACTAGTGGAAGCCAATTCAGGGGTACAAGTTGGCAGGGATCCAGGAAAAGGAAAACGAGACCCTCGGCCAATGCAGTTAGCCAATCAGAGATGCCACGAGCTGGTGAGTCGGTAGCCAGCACAGACAAGAGACTGACGTGCCCTAGTTATGGCAAGAGGCATCTTGGGGCATGTTATAATGGCAGAGGTGTATGTTTCCAATGTGGACAAACAGGGCATTTCAAGAGAGTTTGTCCCCAGGTGAACAGGGACGCCCCAACCGTACAATAGACAACCTCCCAGATTGTTAACCAACCAAAGGGTGCTGAAAATTGAGGCGAAGGGTCAAGTGGTGCCAAGCAGAAGAATGTCGTAGGTCGACCCTAGCAGCAGAGGCGAGTGTACGTCGTGACACACTAGGAGGCAGCAGAGTCTCCAGATGTTATGACCGGTAATGTCATATTATGTGGATAGTCTGCTTATGTTTTATTTGACCCTGGTGCCACACATTCATTTATATCTAGCATGTATGCATCTAGTATAGATAGGTTGGTTGAGCCTATGCTTGAAGAGTTATTTATCTCTACCCCTTTGGGAGATGTGATAATAGTAGATAAATGTTATAATCATTGTGAGGTACTGATCAATGGTCAGGACTTCTATGCTGATTTACTTCCCTTAGAACTGTTGGAGTTTGAAGCTATCCTGGGAATAGATTTTCTAAGTAAGTATCGTGCTTTAGTAGACTGTTACAAGAAGGAGGTAGTTCTCAGAAAATCAAATGGCCAGGATGCGATGTTGACAGGAATCAAAAGATTAGCCACGGGGAATCTGATATCGACAGTGAAAGCTCGGAAGCTGTTGAGCAAGGGATATAAAGCCTATCTGGCTCATGTAGTGGCTGCTCAAGGGAAAGAGCTGAACCTAGAAGATATCCCCGTGGTAAATGAGTTTCGGGATGTATTTCCTGAAGAACTATCGGGATTACCACTCGACAGAGAGGTGGAGTTTACTATTAACTTAATTCCGAGCACAACTCCTATACCGCAGGCACAGTATAGAATGGCGCCAACTGAGTTAAAAGAATTAAAGGTTCAGCTGCAAGAGTTAATTGACAGGGGATACATTTGACCCAGTGTATCTTCTTGGGGAGCTCCAGTATTGTTTGTGAGGAAGAAAGACGATACACTTAGATTGTGTATCGATTATAGGCAGCTGAATAAGGTAACGATTAAGAATAAATATCCGTTACCAAGCATTGATGATTTGTTTGATCAGTTAAGAGGAGCCACGATGTTTTCAAAGATAGACCTGAGATCGAGTTATTATCAATTGGAAGTGAAGGAAGCTGACATTCCTAAAACCATATTTAGAACAAGATATGGACATTATGAATTTCTAGTAATGCCATTCGGACTGACAAATGCCCCTACAATATTCATGGATCTTATGAACAAGATATTTCATCCCTACTTGGACCAGTTCGTGATAGTATTCATTGATGATATACTGGTGTATTTTGGTAGTAGGGAGGATCATATAACCTACCTGAGGATAGTATTAAAGACATTGCGAGATAGGCAGTTGTATGCTAAATTCAGTAAATGTGATTTTTGGTTAAATCAGGTGGTATTTCTTGGGCATGTTGTTTCAGCAAATGGCATTAGTGTAGATGCACAGAAGACGGAAGCAATAGTTAATTGGAAATGACTCACGATTGTTTCAGAGATACACAGTTTCCTAGGTTTGGCAGGTTATTATCAGAGGTTTATGGAGGGTTTCTCTAAGATAGCCCTTCCGTTGACAAACCTGACCAAGAAAGGCATGAGGTTTGAATGGTCGTCGGAGTGTGAGCATAGTTTTCAGGAGCTGAAATAGAGACTAGTATCAGCACCAGTGCTTACCTTGTCTGTTCCATGTAAGAAATTTGATATTTATTGTGACACTTCCCGACAAGGATTGGGATGTGTGTTGATGCAGGATGGGAAGGTGATTGCATATGTCTCTTGTCAACTTAAGAAACACGAGAACATTTATCATATGCATGATCTGGAGTTGGCAGCAGTGGTTTTGGCTTTGAAGTTGTGGAGACATTACCTATTTGGAGAGCACTGCAGAATATTTACAGATCACAAAATCTTAAAATATATCTTTGATAAAAAAAAGTTGAATCTAAGACAACGAAGATGGATTGAATTGATTAAAGATTACGACTGTTCATCGAGTACCACCCTGGTAAGACTAATGTTGTAGCAGACGCACTAAGTAGGAAATCCTCGAGACCCAAGGCCATTATTGGTTCAATAAGAGGAATGCTATTGCAAGAGTTCAGGAATTCTAGAACCGCCTTATCAGTGGAACTGTTAGGAGGAGCGATAGCTACATTCCAGGTAAGGCCTACCCTAGTAGAAGACCTTAAGCAGGATCAGTTGAAAGACCTTGACCTTCAAAAGATTGTTGATGATGTAAGTAAGGGAATCAGAGTTGACTTTCAACTGAGAGCAGATAATGTACTAGAGAATAATGGAAAAATGTGCGTGCCTAGTAAGCTACAACTTAAGCAAGCCATTCTGGAAGAAGCACATAGTTCCGCGTATGGTATGCATCCAGGGAGCACCAAGATGTATAGAACTTTGAAGAGATCTTACTGGTGGCCTAGGATGAAGAGAGACATAGCAGAATATGTGGATCGATGTATAGTCTGTCAACAAGTGAAACCTGAGAGACAAAGACCAGCAGGATTACTTAATCCACTCCCAGTGCCTGAGTGGAAGTGAGAGCATGTGACAATGGATTTTCTATTTGGATTGCCTAGGACGCCCTCAGGATACAATGGCATTTAGGTAATAGTCGATAGACTATCTAAGATGACCAAGTTTATACCTGTAAAAGTTACGTTCACACTGAATCGTCTAGCTAAGATTTATGTGGATAGGATAATATATCAATATGGAGCCCCAGTGTCGATAGTGTCAGACCGAGACTCGAGATTTACTTCAAAATTCTGGCCTAGTCTACAAAAGGCTATGGGCACTAAACTGCATTTCCGTACGACTTTTCATCCACAAACAGATGGTCAGTCGGAAAGAACTATACAAACACTGGAAGATATGTTAAGGGCTTGTGTATTATAATTCAAAGGAAGTTGGGAACGCAATTGCCATTGATTGAATTTGCATATAACAACAACAACCATTTTAGTATCGGAATGGCTCCTTATGAAGCATTGTACGGTCGACCTTGTAGAACCCCAGTATACTGGAATGAAGTCGGAGAGCGAAAACTAGTGGGTCTAGAATTAGTTCAACAAACAACAGAAAATGTGAAGCTTATCAGGGATAATCTTAAGGCGGATCGCGATAGACAGAAGAGCTACGTTGATAAGCGAAGAAGAGAACTAGAATTTGAAGTCGGAGATTGGGTATTTCTTCGGCTGTCCCCATGGAAAGGAATTCTTCAGTTTGAGAGAAAAGGGAAGTTAAGTCCACGATACATCGGACCATATGAAATTGTGGAACGAGTTGGTCTAGTAGCTTATAGGTTGCAGTTACCGATGGAGCTAGCTCGTATTCACGATGTATTTCATGTGTCAATGTTAAGGAGATACGTGCCTGATCCTATACACATACTAGCAGCACAACCAGTACACCTCAAAGAAGATTTATCTTACGAGGAAGAGGCCATCGAGGTTTTAGACAGACAAGGCCAAGTACTCAGAAATAAGACGATTCCTTTGGTGAAGGTACTATGGCGTAATCATGGAATCGAGGAAGCAACCTGGGAACCTGAAGAGCAAATGAGGAAGAGATATCCTCAACTTTTCAAATGACATATCAGGTAAATTTCGAGGACGAAATTTCTTTTGAGGGGGAGATGATTGTAAACCCCAAACTCTAGGTTTCCTAGATAAGCATGTTTAGCCAAAGGAATGTTATATTACATATTTATTAAGTAGCAATTCATGTTTATTTATAGGAATTATGAAGGAAGGGAAGGAAAAACATATTAAATGAGGGGTGACGTAGCGGTTAACCCTTGAACTCGGGAGGCGGCAGGAAGATTAAAAGGGAGAGAAACTTCAAAAGTTTGGTTTCGGCAATTGGCATGAGTAAATTTATAAAATCAGTACCGTTTGAATGCTGGGAGAATCTAGTTTTTGAGGTTGTCTTGCCGGAGAAATATTATAGAAGGAGAAGAGCAAGAAGTGAAGAAAGTGTAGAGGAGGCAGAATCTCGGGTTAATCAGAGCCTAAGGTGAAGATTGAAAGCTCTAGGCCGAAATATATGGAATTTTTGGCTGAAATTTTAAGGTAAGAAAGTCAATTATAAACATGTTTGTAGAAGAAAGTTCTTACAAAAGAGGTCTGGGTTTTGAGTTATGAATTTTTGAAGTTGTAATAGAGAATCTGTGCATAAGCAGACAGCTGCTTGGGAAGAACAAGCAAACAGCTCACCGTGGAGAGTTATAGCGAGATATGGAGAATGAGGATCTCGCTTATGAAGGAAATTTCGTTGATTTTGTGATGAGGATCTCACTCTAGAAGGAAATCTCGCTAGAAATTGGGCTGAATCTCGCTGGTAAGGTGAGTATCACTAAGATAAAAGTTTGCCAGGAAAAGCTTGATCTCGCTCATGATGATTATCTCACTAGCAATGATGTCTTTGTTGATGAAAGTTCCGTTAGTAGATGAACTATTTGAGGTATTTTGCTAAGAATTCTAAGTAGTTTATCCGAGAATTATGTCCTTTCAGGCCAAGAGGAGTTAGAAGAGGCGTATAAACCGTGAAAGAGCCCTGACGAGCTGTGAGTGACTAAATGAACTTAATGTTTCTAATACTTATGCATATAAGGTCAAGTAATTTACAGTGACATTAATGATGAATTTATACTCTCTCAAGCAACAAATGGTTGCAGAATAACTTAACGTATGTTTTTCGGCTTGTATATGTGTAACACAGGCCAAGGTATGTCGTGTAATTATTACAAAAGTTAAGTTTATAATGTTGAAATATGCTTCCTAGGGGAAGGCTATGAGAGAAGGAGATCTTGTGTAAATGATATGTAATGAACCTTAATTTGATGCTACGAAATACCCCGATACCGAAGGACATTTGAGAAGGTATCTGACCAACTTGGTACCGAAGGATATTTGAGAAGGTACCTGACCAATTTGATACCGAAGGACATTTGAGAAGGTATCTTAATAGCTCGATACTGAAGGACAAGTTTTGAGAAGGTATCCGAGCAGAAGTATCTAAGGTATAACGGTACTTAGTATAGCCACGTGCACGTAGGTAGTTCTGAATGAGAGACCGAAGTATGGGTCTCCTAGGCCATGCACCACCAAAGGGAGGCCGAAGTATGGGTCTCTTGGCCGGTAATAGACGTTGGGAGCTAAAGCGT
The DNA here is from genome assembly GCF_027475165.1 of Benincasa hispida. Lineage (NCBI taxonomy): Eukaryota > Viridiplantae > Streptophyta > Magnoliopsida > Cucurbitales > Cucurbitaceae > Benincasa > Benincasa hispida. Next base: position 23,124,565 of record NC_143489.1, on the reverse strand, counting down.
TGTAGGCTCGTTCTCAACTAAGGAATAATGATGTTTAATGATGTTTAAGAATGGTTTAAAGCTATATTTAGAGACAGTTGCTTGAGATACTCATTAGTATATTTACATGTTTATAGTGATGTAATGCATGATGTAATACAATTCTATAGTCACTCACTGGGCTACTAGCTCACAGATTTTCTGTGTTTTCCTTTTTCAGTTAGCGGTCAGATTCCTCAGGGTTGATCCTGCTGCTGCTTGCCACTGAAAGACTCACCTTATTAAGAAGACTTAGGTTGATGATCTGTTTATGTACACATGTTTTGAGGGGGACTAGGGCTTTGTTAGAGTTGTTTGGGCCGTTTGTGGATATATATATATATATATTCCCTTAGATGTTATGTCATGGCTGTATACATGTGTTTATATAATATTGTGTAGAACCTTAAAGAGGCATACTATATGCATACATTATTAATGTTTAACAAGTTGGTATTTAGGTTAGAAGGCTAAGGTGGTGAGTGTTGACAGCAAGGCTAGTAACTACCATGGTCATATCCTCTTTCAGATTAAGAGGGTAATCTGGGAGGGGGGTGAGACATGGAATCCCTTATTCAAGACCTGAATTCAACATTTAAGAGAATAACATTTCTCTTATCCCTAAATCGGATAGGCGTGAATTCCATCTTGCACCCTATGTCCCCAGCTTTCTACCCGGTCTTACCCTTAAAATGGGAAACTTATTGAGCCGACACTGTTTAGTCAACCATCACTTATGCAAATCTAAGAATAATCTCGAATAAATAGGAGTTCATAGTTAGCTCAGGATTAAGATCGAGTTACCTAGGTCATCTATGCAAAATAGTCCGTCTTAGATAGTAAACAACATTATAAAGTAAGAGTGACTTATCTTTTGGTCCGATCTTATGCAAACTCATTGCATAGGAGTCTACATTCTTCATGTCAATACATTAACAAATCAAGATCACTTCGTTTGTAAGCACCTTACAACAAATTGTAATAACTACAGAGTGGGCTGCATCCGATAGTGTTACCAGAATAAGACACCTAATCTTATTCGTATATTATAGACCGTTTTGGCTATTTACTCGAACTTGATCCATCTATATGTCTCCACATAAAGTTAAAGTATTCATATAATAGCCATGAATTTTAGTTTATTGCATTTAGTCTTTACAAGTGCAATCTACATATAACAATAATTTTATTGAATAAATGTCAAATAACATCTTTATTGAAAAATAGAAAATGAGCTTTACAAACTGCGAGTTTTAGGACATACAACCCAACGATAATAACTCATAATTTAGACATAAACTAAGTAAACACGTAGTATTTAAAATAGTTATCAAATGAAGTCTAATTAGCACCACAAATACCTTCAACTCATAAACACTTATATTTTGTCATATATTGCCACATATACTAAAAGCAACTGAAATTTTCATTAGTCTGTACATACATTGTAATATCTAGAATCTTTTCATATTTTCTCACACCTCTTATACTAAGAATAACTTAAACTCCACATACATACCTAGTAATAGCTAAATATTCATCAGATTGAATAATGCAAACGCAAATACTATGTACTAAAAGATCAACAACGGAACCTCACGAATACTCTATAGTAAAAACATAAAATCCAAAGTCATCCCTCTTTATTCTTTTAGGGTTCATGATGCCAAAAGTGATGGAGGCCGAGGAGAGTCTTAATTTTCTACTTATTCCTTGATCTTTTTGCATTTTAGCTTAGACCAAACTCTAAACAACTTATTCTCTTTCTTAACTTCCCATGGTGCCTACTTTGCACACTAGATTCACCTTCACCAAATCCACCCCTTCTCCTTTACAACCTCTCATGTTGCCTACCCTACTATAACTCTTCCTAAAAAATACCAATTCTTTTCAAATCTCCGATTTATCTTTCATCAATCATCATAGATTTAGAAATCTCTCAAATTAGTATACAAAAACACCCCGGACCAATCTTCAAACACTAATAAAAAATACAATATATATCTAAGTTTGAATACATTTTGAGAATGTCAATTCAATGATCAAAATGATCAACCAATGCCACTTCCATAAAACCAATCTTGAAAAGTTACACATATAAAGATAAAAAGATATATATATATATATATATATTTTTTCATAAAATCTATCATGAATAAGGATAGAATTAATCATAATTGTTTTAAGAAAAAAGAAAAAAACAATAATAGAATACATAAATATCACTAAATAAAGGTAAAAGTTTTTTTTTTTTAAAAAAAAAACAACACATATTTTTTGTCTGTGTTTAAACCAACCCTAATATTTAAAAACAAAAAAATTAAATTACTAAATCCCAACAAAATTAACAAATTTAAAAACTAAAAAAAAAATTGTGGGGAGATATTCACCATCTTCTAGAATTGAACCTTCATTGTATGTCAGTTTTGTTTATGTATGATTCATTGGAACAAAAAAAAGCTAGACCAGGTCCTGGAACTAAAAGGAAAATGACTTTTCGTATGAAATAGAAGAAATATTTTATTTTTATTTATTTATAAATATTTTTATTACCGAAGGGTAAAATAGAGAAATTAAGTACAGGAATGAGCCTCTACAGTCTACCCAATGCAATGGCCATAAATTTGAAATTTTAAAAATTGGCCATTTATCCAAATGAAGGTCTTCTTTTGGCCATTATCAATTTCTCATGATTATAACACATACAATCTCATAAAAAATTCAAATGATTTGACAACATGGATAAAAATTCAAGTACTTTAATTACCAAGATAATTTCACACATACTAAAGAATAAGAACTGAGTCTATCTATATTATTCTAAAGAGTAATCAATTTCGTGGAGTTTTTAGACAAGATATATTAAAGCTAATTCATACAAGTAATAATATGTTATTCTAAAAGTTAACAAGATATCAAATATGTCTCTATATATATAGTATATAAAAATAAGATATATATAAGATACAAAAATAAAATATATCAATAACATGATCAATGCACAAATAATAGGGATTAAAGAAAACCTTAAACAATTACTCCACTTTTTTAAAGAAATTTAATAATACTGGGGCAGTGAACAAAATGGGAGAATTTGTTTAGAAAAATATATATGTTCCTTAATGACTTATGTTTGAATTCTTTCAATATTCTTGCACCGATTCCATTTTAATAATAAAAAGGGAGAGATTGTTAGCTTTATGACTTTCAATCTTACTATATATTTTATAATAACAAACTTTTATTTACGGATGATTTTAGTGTTTAAAATATTCATAACATAGAGCTCGGAGAGTCGATTCCTATGCATTTTGTATCGCTTAAATTGGACATCAAATGAAGTTGTAATCAGAAGAAGATTTAAAAGAGAAATCATACATGGTGATGACAAGGTACGTGTGAACCAATCATGTGACAATACGAGCTGAATAGATGGTACACATTGAAGGGAACAAATCCCAATGCAGAAGTGCAGAATGGCTTGGGTGCCATTGAAAAACGATTTGGAATACATAAAAGGCATAGCAAAAATAAACACATTAAAAAAACATGCTTTAAATTTGAAAAAAAATTTCAAGGAAAAATATACCTTTAAAGACCTTTCTCCAAATCTTCTCCTTTGCAAGTTCTTTAAGAACTTGGACACCACCAAAACGATCTTCGTCACTATTCTCCGACAACGAACCAAATTTTTAGATGATCAAGGGAGAGATAAAACCTGTAGAGAAAACAATTTTTTCTCTGTTGATAGTGAGAGTTGAGAGAATTACATAATTTTCTTGAGAGAGATCAAGAGTGTAACATCACGAGTTCCGGATAAATCGGGGTTAATTATCTTTAATTGTTGGGCTTTAATTTTCTTTAGTTTTTGGATTTTGGAGTCAACTTAAAACAATTGAAATGATAATTAAGATTTAATTTGTATCAAATTGATGATTTTATGACTTTAATTTGGTTTTTGGAGTCTAAGGTGATTTGAGAAGTTAATTGATTTATTAATTTGATGGAATCTTTGGAGATTTTGGAGATATTGTAATAAAATATTTGATTTGTCTTTATAAGACTTGAAAAAAAAATTGAAAGAATTCGGATATTTGAAATAAAAGGAGAAAGAAAATTGGAGAAAAAGACAACAAAGACAACAATTCGGTTTTTCAGTGACAATTTTCACAAAATTGTCGATTGCCAAAATTTGAGCTGTTGGATCATGCTGAAATTTGGTCAGTCTATTCAGGACATATAGAGTCTCGTTTTTGAACGGTTGGATCGTTGTTTGAAGCTCCGGTTTGTCCGTAATCGCTACTGAATAGAATATGTAAAACTGGAAACCCCCTTCACTCTCACTCTCGCAAACCCTCCTCATGCAAGACCCTCACTAGCAGTCGCTAGCCTAAACAATTTGTGTCATCCGGAAGCAACGCCCATCATCCGTCTATGGTTGCCGCCGCCTTGCTGCTAGCGCCATTGTCGTCAGAATTAATATTTTGGGTAGGTTATTTGGTGTTTTATGGGTTTTCTTGGAAGATCTTGAATTTGGGTAAGTTTTGGCTTACCCATATTATTTTGATATTGAAATTGGGTTTTACAGACTCTCAAGATGTTTTCCAACAAGATTAGAATTGTTCGGCGTCCTTTTTTTTTTTTTTTTTTGTAAGGTTTGGGGTCTTTGTTGAGAATTTTTGGATATCTACTAAATGTCGACTTAACTTTTGTTTTAATTGTGATTTTTGGAGGTTGGATTAGAAGGTCTAAAGCACTGTCCATTAGAGTTAAAGGTTGATTTTGGTGATATAGTTGTTGGATTATGTTGATTTTGAAGTTTCGAAGAGGTTTTGGATCAAATCACGTGTTGGGTAAGTTGTTTGGAGACATTTGAGTTAAGTTGTGATTGGAATTGTGTGCCCTACATTGGATTTAATTTTGGTTTATGTTTTTGGATTTTTTCAGGATTCAAGGTTTTGCGAAGTTAAATTTCTAGCTATTTGAACTTAATTTCAGGGTAAGTGATTTACTACAGGTTTTCCCTCGAACCCAAGTTAGTGTTAAGATTGTGATTATACTGAAAGCATGATTCTATTTTGATGGGTTGAATTACTATAACTTGCTATGGTTGGACCGTTGTTGAGGGTGTCTTGGAAACCTGTATTAATATTACGGAAAATATGATGTTATGTGAAAGTTATGTTATGTTCGATTGATGGATGAACTATTGAGACTATTCTGGAACTCATGAGATATGTTACTATGTTTATTATAATATGCTATGACTTGTTATGAATTTGGACGATGTATGTCGCATGTTGAATTGATGGTGACTGTTAGCATCTCTATCGGACTGTGTTCATCCTCTGAGTATGTTTCGATGTCCTTATGAGATCACCATCTACAATTATGTTATTATATCTCTTCAGAGTCACTTTCTATGAAAGTGTGCCTTCGGGTTTGTCTCTTATACCTATGTCGAGATGCACACATTTTGTCTTGATAGGGAAAGCAATAAGGAAATCAAAGATTGAACGGATCTGACCCAAAGCTTGAAGATTGGAACAAATCTGAGTTGAGATCGAGTTCAAAGAATGACCAACCTCAACGACTTTTTCTTTTGGAATGTCGGGCTGATCTGAGCTGAGATTGAGTTCAAAGAATGTCGGTCAAAAAGTTAAAAATGACATGTCCCTAAAACCAAGGTAATCAACCTGTACAATGCACAAAATAATTTCTTAATCGCTTTCATAAATCCATAATAATAAGTCACCAGGAATTGAATATGATAATTTAACTCTAAAACCAAGGTAATCAACAAATTACCAAAACCCACAAGTGTTACATAACAAAATTAAAATTTTATTAGATCCAAACAACTTTTATTCATGCCCAAACTTCTTGTAGTGTATACATAAAGTTCTAAAGTCTAAAGATCTAGAGAGTTGATTGTGTAATTTGGAGGGTCTTATAGGTACATCCTGCAAAAACAAGAACATAAAGTTCTGATGACAACGACATTAGCGACAGTGGCAACCATAGATAGGCAGCGGGTGTTGCTATTGGACGACATAAATTGTTTAGGCTAACGGCTGGTAGTGAGAGTCTTGCACGAGGAGGGTTTGCGAGAGTGAGAGAAGGAGAATTTCTAGTTTTACAGATTTTATTCATCAGTGATTACGAACAAACCAGAGCTTCAAACAACGATCCAACTATTCAAAATGAAACCCTATATGTCTCGAACAGATTGACTAAATTTGAGCACGATCCAACCGTTCAAACTCCGGTAATCAACAATTTTGTAGAAGCTATCACTGAAAAACCAAGTTGCTTTCTCCCCATTTTTGGCCTCTTTTCACTCTCATTTAATCTCGAAAAAATCTCAATTCTTTTTTTTTTTTTTTCAAATTTTGAAAAGATAAATAAAATATTTATTATAATATCTCCAAAATCTCCAAAGATTCTATTAAATTAGTAAATCAATTAACTTTTCAAATTATCTTAATTTAGGCTTCAAAAACTAAAATTAAGTGGCATAAGATCCATCAATTTGATTTCCAAATATTTAAATCAATTCAAAACCACATGAAATTAATTATCTCCTTAATTTTTTTTAAGTTGGTCCTAAAATCCAAAATCAAAGGGAAACAAAATTCAATATTTTCAAAATAATTAGTTCGAATATCTAATCAATTAAATTCAATTTAAGCAATAAAAGTTTTTCAATTATTTCAATTTAATCCCAATTTCCCAAATGAAAGGGAAATTTAAACTCAATAATTTTAGATAATTAACTTAAATTTTTCTGAAATTCGGGATGTTACATTAGACGTCATGGATTCACATGTCATACAAGATAAAGTGAAGATAGATTTATTGGTGTAAATATTTTATCATAAAGGCAGTTTTAAAATAGAAAAAAAAAGACATAACATATCCAACTAGAAAATTGTCATCCAAGTCCTACAAAAATTGAGGGACATAATTTCCTAGTTTTCCAACAATCTACAATTAAAGCACAAACTCTGCAAATTGAGCACGCGCTTTCAGTGTCTTTTTTTTTACCCTACCTCTTGTATTACTCTGAAAGTTGCAAAGAAAAATTCTTATGGTAAAATAATATGATATTAGCTAATTACCCTTGTTTAGAAAGCTTACAAGTTAGAATCATACTAACATCCAAACATGTATTACATGACAACTTGTCTCTACCTATTTCTAAGTCTAATCATATTTGTAACCTATAAAGATAAACTAAGAAAGTAATAGGGACCTGCATTATCTCAACAAAAAGAAGAATACTAAATTTTCTCAATATTTATCGACTACACCAATTACAAAAATGCTCTTTAAAAATTACTTCATAGCTCTGAAACAAAAATCGATCTCCTCTTTAGTTAACATCAACAACTTATATATTCACACGACCTACAAAAGTAATACAAGAGAATCTCAGCTATATTCTTTTTGAAGATTGTGCTTGTTTTCCTCAAATAATAACATCTTTTATACATGAAACAAGTGGATAACAAGAAGTCCAAAATGGTTATCAAATGGAGTGTAGAAAATGTTTTGGGGGAATACCTGATAACCGTCAATAATCATATTAGAGAACTGCTGGCTTTTGAGATACTAAACAATAGAAATGTAGCCATAGATTTCCTTTCAAATTCATCAAAAATCATTTACTATACTTTTCAGGATCTAATTAAGCCATGAAATATATAAACATGGGACGTGACAGGAAAAAAAGAAGATAGAAAATTTAATTTTTTTTAAACCTTGTCTACCCCAAGGTGGGAATGATTCCCAATAGCCAAGCACTTTTATTTCTTAATACTGTATTTGAATTATCATCCATATGCATTTACATCCAAAAATAAAAAAAGAAGGTTGCCAAATCTAAACTTCATAGATGAAAAAAGAAACCATATAACAAAACTAAAACATACACACAGAGAAAACACTCAGTATAGATAATTCAAGATTAGAAAAGGAAAATTACAAAGACAACAAGCAACAATGATCTAGTGGGCCATTATCTTTAGCAAAGGAATTAAGGCTTCAAATTCTTCATTGCAACTCCACCCAAGATCTTGAAGTCTCAACTGATTTTGTGCTTTAAAAATGTTCTTTGGATGTATTTGATGGAAACAAATTATGAGAACACTAAACATTGTTGGTATGAATTGTTGGAAATAATTATAATTTCACCATGGAGATCAATTTGGCTAAATTTATAGGGTTGATGCTATTTCATTTGTTTCTTTCTTATGTTTAGTTCTTGTTGCCAACTTTCCACTTTTCACCCACTAATGTCTCTCTTTCTTGCCATTTCCTTACTTCTGTTTAATTGCAGAAAATGGTGAAAAAAAACTTACCTAATGGGTTAATTTTGAAAATTTTAAACTCATTGTTTTCTTGTTGTGATGTCACTGTCACTGCCACATGCTTTTAGATGGTCAGATTCTCAAAATTTGGCCATGATTCTATTCTATTTTCAACTTCTTTCCAGTCCAATTTCTAAGAAAATTATTGATAAAAAGGGCTTGGTTTTTTAATAAACAAAACGATTATGGATGGCAATCTTTAATAAGTGGGGTCATTCTCAAATAAATGCAACAATGATACAAGATATTTTTGGATTTAAGTGGTAAATAAGTACATTATATGTGGGCAATGCTAGAATGAATTTTTACTACATAAAGAAGGAAGTGAAGAAAAAGGGATTACATGAGTGAAGTTGAATCAAGTATGTAAATGGTTCTTCCAGTTTCCTCTACCAAGCAACTCTATGAGCTAGACATCCCCTTAAAAGAGTCTATTTCTTGGTGAAAATGAATTAATGATATAACATAGTATATAGAATATCGAGGTTCATAACAGAAAAAAGGGAGTTTCAAGGAAAAAAAAAAGAGATTATCGTCCTTCCATAGTGGACCTTACGAACAAAGTTGAGACCGAAAAATCTGGCGAATAGACGAGTAGATCAAACCGGATTGGAAGACCCACGAGTAGATAAGATGAATGGACGACCGGATTGGAAAAGCCTACGACTAAATCTACATATCCAACACCGGCGAACCACCTCCACTACTGGAACAAGTTGGGCGGTGAGCTGAACTCTCCTGAAGCGCACGACAGAGCTGGCCTACCAAATCTGATGATCAGACAACGAGTTGGACGGCGAGCTGAACTCCACGACGAGCTAAACAAGGTAGATGGAGCTGGTCGATCTGCAAAAAAAGGGTATGACGGAGAATGCCCAACAACCGAACGACACGCAAACAAGGTATGACAAAGAGCGCCCACGATGACAACGACCGAAACAACGCCAACGACGATAACAACTGGAACGGTGAAGGAGAAGAGAGGGTTTGTAAGAGAGAAGTGAAAAAGGAGAGAGAAGAAAGGTAGTATGAAATGAAAGAGCTATATTTTTAACTAAAGTTAAAAAAATAAATAGGGACCTATAGTGTCGGTTTTAAATTGACATTGTAGCTTATCTTTAATGTCGGTTTAAAACCGACATTAAAGATTCGTTTTTTTTTTTTAAAAAAAAAACCAACATTATACATCCGGTTTCCCTTTTCTCAACCAATATTATACATCCGTTTTGAGATTTATGTATGCATATAGTAGCTGTCCAATTTTCATTCTAAAAAATTGTGTCGTTACAAAGAGAGTTCTTGAGATTTTTTTTTATTTCCCAAGAAAAAATTTCAGATAGTGAAAAGAGAGAAAATCAAACGTGATCTTAAGAGAAAATAACTCCCCTCAACTGCAGGGAGTTAAAATTTAATTTAATTTAAATTAAATCAATATTTAATTTAGTTAAACAATTATTCATTAATCTAATTAATAAATATTACATTTGAATAATATTCAAATATATTTTCCTCTCATAACTGATAGTTTTAATATGAATTTCATTCATATTATATAATATTTGAATCTTATTCAAAAATATTATTCTCCCATATTATATAGTTTAAATTTAAATCTAATTCAAAATTAACTTACAATATATGATATTGTTAAGCACTATAGTTACACTTAATTTGAGTTCAAAGTAAGCTGAAAAACAGTTTCAATAGAAAGAGGGTTCATTTATGTATACCTTTGTTGATTTCCTCTTGCTCCTTGCTTAATCCACGAAATTGAAACTCCAAATCTATAGTAAACCACCAAGAGAAGCTTCTCTACTATTCTCAACCTTGCATTTAGTGGTGAAAACTCTAAATTGAGAGGAATTGAGAGGGTTTGAAAGAGTTTGAAAATAAAAACTATTTCTGCTTCAAATTCTCAGTAAATCAGATTGCATGAACATCAAATTTATGAAAAATGAAGTATTTAATAAGTTTAAATATGCAAGCACTCATACATTCAACTATTTGACACTTCAATTAGCAGTAAGTGAGTGGACAAGGTGTTGAAATGTGGAAAAATTCACTAAAACATCAAAGGTTGGATTTTTCCACTCAAGAGCCAAAATTCCAATTTCTCTAATTTTCATTATATTTAATTTAAAATTAAATTAAACATAATTTAAATTCATTTTTCCAAAAATTGAATTTCTTAAAAAAATTGAAATTAATTTTAATTTAATTTAATTAATTAAGTAATAATTTAATATCAAATATTAAATTAATAAAACACTTAATTCAAACATGAATCCATATTCATTTAATCAATATTTAAATCAACATTTAAATATTTTAAATTCTCCAATTTCGTTTAATTTTAACAGAATTAAATGTTTAATTATATCGAATATAATTATCAAAACTCTAAATTGAATATGAACATTTCAAATTCAAACCCTAAATTGAAATTTGAACACTTCAATTTCACTCGTTTTCCTAATCCAAGATTTAATCTTTTACGAGCTAGTAGAGGGACCTTATGAACCTACAGATCATAAGCCCCAATGATTTGAGATTAATCGGTTAAATTCTTTAACCCGAATTAATCAATATTCTTTAATCACCGAGACATACCATTATAGCTTGATGGTTGTACTTTCCTCACTGTAGATATATTTCTGTCCACTTGATTTAACCACAAATAGTAAGTCGATCCTTCACAAGTCGTTCGTATTTATAGCTAGGTCAAAATACCGTTTTACCCCTATAAATACATCTTGCTCCTTAAGCTCCTACTAATCCTCTATTGAACAATTGGTTTATAATCCAACTAATAAACCATGTTTCTCTCGGCCATGAGAGGGCAGGATCTATTTGTTCAAGACTAGGATTCATTACCTAAAGGAACAACCTATCTGCTAACCCTAAAACAAGTAGGAGCGAATTCCATCTTGCAGGACTATGTCCCCAACTATCTATCTGGTCTTATCAAAAAAATGGGAGGCTTGTTGTGCAGTGCTGTTAAACTACTCTTACCCATGCAGATCAAAGGATAATCTAGAATAAACATGAGTTCTTAGTTAGCTCATGAATAAGATCGAGTTACCCTAGGTCATCGAATTGAAATAGTCAGTTTTAACAGTAAGCGGTCGTTATAAAGAAAAGTGACTATTTCATGGTCCGATCTTATGCAAAAATCTTTTGCATAGGATGTCTACACTCGCAAGTCTCCACATGAACGATTTCGGGTTCACATCGTTTGTAACAGTATATAAAGTAGGCTGCATCCATATTGCCCCCAGGGCGAGGTACCCAATCTCATCCATATATTTATAGACCTTTTTTGCTATATACTATAATTTGATCCTCTTTTATGTCTCTACATAAAATTACAGTATTAATACTATAGCCATGGATTCGTTTATTGGAATTTATAACATAATGCAATTTCAATTTCAATAACACTTTTATTGAATAAATTCTTCAATAATAATTTTATTGATAAATAGAATATATTTCCATGTTTACAAATTGCGAGCTTTAAGACAATCCCAACAATAGAATGTATCTATTTACATTATATTAATTGTATCATCTATAATTAATATTTAATTCACTCATTTAATTTGAACAATTCAAATTTATCCAAAACTAATTAATCCTTGTTTTACCCTTAGTAAGTTAGTTAGGAGACCTAATGGATCTACATATTAGAAGCTCCAAGGATTCAAGATTGATTAATTATACTTTTTAATTAAATTAATCAGCATTCATTAATTGTGGGTCACTCCACTAAAGATCCACATATGCATTTTTTGCACTGTAAATATATTTCTATTTCCATATATATAACACGTAAAAAAAGTAGTAAATCGATTTAGTTCTCATCCGTAAGAGAATCCGTGCAGTAAAATATTTAAGAAGGAGTCTTGAAGAGTGGAGTGGCGATTCCGAGCCATTATAAAAATCATCGGTGTTATCTCTCTTTCTCATTACTCTTTAATTTATGCAATTTAGTTAGTTTTGTTTTTATTAGTTTCAATTGCTTAAATTTGATTTTAAATTTATCTAAAAAGTTTTAATCTTTGAAACAAACCTATTCACTTTCTCTAGTGTTGCCATACAATTCTACTATGAGAGCTTTAAATAATGATAGGGAAGGTTGTTGGGAGTCTTTATCTCCTTCTTGGCTTAATATTATTATTGGTAGGGAGGCTGCAATTTGGGAAAATTTGTACAGATGACCTAAAAATTAGGCCAAAAATGTCAAATGACCCATTTTTTGAAAAAAATGTCTAAGGACCCTTTGCTGACGTCAAATTCGGGTGAAATTACCAAAATATACTCCCGCGCATGCGGAAAAGCATTTGCTCTCACTCCCATTGATGATCCATTTACAAATATCCATGGAACAATGGGTCATCTTCTTCCCCCTTTTGCTCATCTCGCTCTAGTCGATCTCGCTTATCCATCTCATCTATGTGCCTCACACTCTCTCCATAGCTCTTGCTCTTTCCATATCTCTCCTCTCTCTCCTCTCTCTCTCTCTCTCTCTCTCACTCCATATCTCTCACTCTCTCTCCCTCCATATGTCTCCCTCTCTCCCCCTCTCTCTTCATATTTCTTGCTCTCTCTCCCTTTCTCTCTCCATATCTCTCACTCTATCTCCCTCTCTCTTCATATCTCTCCATATCTCTCGCTCTCTCCCTCCATATCTCTCGTTATCTCCCCATTTCCCTTCATAACTCTCGTTCTATCTCCCTCTCTCTCCATATATCTTGCTCTCTCTCCCTTTCTCTCTCACACTCTCTCGGTCTCAGTCTCGCTTTCTCTCACTTTTTTTGGTCTTATCAACTTTGATTTTATTGAAGTTGATTAGAAAAGAATTCAGAGGATCATCGACAGAGAAAAAGAATCGTTAACGCCCTGTAGGTTGGATTTTCAATGCCACCAAAAAGAAAGAAAGAGAAAGATTTTCTTTAGACATTGTCTTGCTAGTGTTGTTCTCTCTGGTATCGCTCTCGCGAGTCTCGCTCTCTCTAGTGTCACTCTTGCTAGTGTCGCTTTCTCTGGTGTCGCTCTCGCTGATTTCACTCTCACTTATCTCACTCACAATTTATATTTCTATCGTCTTCAACCTCAGAACACATCGAAAACAAAAAAAAAAAAAAAAAAACCATAGGTTCACAATATTTCTAAACCTTAGAACGACCCACCCTATCCCCATTATTGATCAGTTTAAGGCACAATCGGCATAGATTGAAATCACTTTCCGATTAGATTCAACTTTTCAATGGCAGTGGAAGATTTTGCAAGCCTAAATGATGGATTTCAAATGATGGATTTTGCAAGCTGTTACATTTGAAAAGTTTTAGTTTAGTTTTGGTTTTCAGTAAAAGGGTACGAAGACAAAGGGGTGAGGGCATTTACGTAATTTGGTATGACAATGATATCAGCAGAGGGTCAATTGACATTATTTTAAAAAATGGTTCATTTGATTTTTTGGGCCCAAAAAATAGACAAAGTGATTCAAATTGCGTGACCATGGATTAAAAAATAAACAGAGTGATGTTAGCAGAGTGATAATTGTAATGGAATCATTATTTCGAGCGCTACGCAATGGACATTTCAAAACACTCAAATTGTTAGTAAATTAATTCAGATTTGTTACCATCAAAATATTAATTAATTAATTAATTAATTTGAGATTAAAGGCCAAAAAGCCAACAAGTGAGAGGGTGGGGCCTTATTGTTTAAAACCTAAAATCAGCTATTAAGAAAGTAATTCATCCACTTACCCTCAAGACGGGAATGAGTGAATTCATCTACTTACCTTGCTATAGGATACCCCCACTCACATGTATCCACATGAACGATTGAGTTCACTTCGTTTGTAACACTTCACAACTAATGTAACAATTATAAAGTGGGTTGTATCTGTTGTGTTACCAGGATAAGGTACCTAACCTTATCTATATATAACGGACCATTTAGGTTATTACTTAAACATGATTCACTTGTATGTCAACCACATATATATTTAAGTTACATAAAATAACCTAGATCTTAGTTTATTAGATTGGGTTAATGCAAACTAAATGTCGATCAAAATAATATCTTATTTTATTAAATAAATAATTTATGTACAAAGAATTTTCATACTACGAAACCCACGAGATTTAGGGTATCAACCCCAATAGTTGTACAATATAAAGTATAAAACAAAGTAAAATACACAATACAATAAACTAGGACATACACTATACCCAGTAACATCTTTTGCTTGCCCTAGACAAGATAATGCATGTCCGGTAGACCCAGACTCTCCAGATGACCCTAAAAAACTTTAGTTGTGAAAGCCTTTGTAAATGGATCAACAACATTATGCTCCAAAATGATCTTCGTGATAATCACATCTCCTTGATGCACAATCTCCCAGATGAGATTATATTTGCATTCAATATGTTTTCCTCTTTTGTGGCTCTTAGGATCCCTGAAATTTGCCACAACACCAATATTATCACAATAAAAGATGATGGACTTTGACATGTCAGGAACAACTTTCAAATATATCAAAAGTTTTTTGAGCCATACAACCTCCTCGACAGATTCATAAGTAGCTACATACTCTGCTTCTATAGTAGAGTCAGCAATGCAACCTTGCTTTGTGCTTCCCCAGACCACAACTCCTCTGTTAAGAGTAAACACTTATCCTAATATAGACTTCCTAGAATCTCGATCAATCTGAAAATCAGAGTCAGTGTATCCTATAAGGATCAGATCTTTAACCTCATACACAAGCATATAGTCCCTTGTTCTTTGAAGATACTTGAGGATGGTCTTAACTGTAGTCTAGTGATCAAGTTCTGGATTGGACTGATATCTAGTGACAATCCCTATTGCATAATAAATGTCTAGCTTAGTACACAACATGACATACATAAGGCTGACCACAGTCGATGCATAGGGAATCTATCTCATTTTCTCAATATTTTGAGGAGTCTTAGAATATTGTTCCTTAGACAATACAATTCCATGCCTGAAAGGTAATAAACCCCTCTTGGAATTGTGCATCAAATATCTGACAACCACCTTGTCAATATACGATGGTTGACACAAGGGTAGCATTTTGTTCATACAATCCCTGATAATTTGCATCCCCTAGAACAAACTCTGTCTCACTCAAATATTTAATTTGGAATTGGGCAACTAGTCCTTTCTTTACATCTATCAGTACACCTACATCATTCCCAATGAATAGGATATCATCCACATACAACACTAAGCAAGGTGCTGAACTATTGATAATCTTCTTATAGACATAAGATTCATCAACATTTTGGTCAAAGCCATAAGACTTGATCCAGTATTAAATCTTATATTCCAAGATCGAGATGCTTGTTTCAATCCATAAATAAACCGATTAAGATTGCAAACTATTTGCTTTTGACCTTGTTTAATGGATCCCTCTTGTTGCTACATATAAATGGTCTTCTCAAGATTACCATTCAGATAAGCATTCTTGACATCCATTTGCCATATCTCATAGTCATAATATGTGGTAATGTACAAGAGAATCCGGATAGACTTAAGTATGTGAATAGGTGAGAAAGTTTTTTTCATAGTCTACTCATTCAACTTGGGTATAACCTTTGCTACCAGTATAGTTTTATAAGCTTGCACCTTACCATCTACACCTCTTTTCTTCTTGTAGACCCATTTGTAACCTATAGGTTTTACCCCATCATGTTAATTTATAAGAACCCAGACATAATTGAAGTACATAGACTCAATTTCCACATCTATGGCTTTAATCCATTCATCTTTGTGTGATAACTTATAGAAATACAAGTTATTATATCTTTTTATTTAGAATAATTAGGAAACACTAGAGGAAAAGAGACATTAAATTGATATGAAATTCATACAAATAATCACACTTTGTGTTCATGCACTACAAAACTCACATATCTTGAAAATTATAAAATCTAACAACATTGAACACAAGATTTGAATGAAATAAAGTTCAAAAAAATCGACCAAGGAAACAAAAGTTGTAGCCATGAACACATAGAAAGTGATCAGATCGACGCTCAATCTTACACGCAGTGGACTACACGTTAAGCAAACGACATGAAAGAAAACAACAAAATATGTGGGCGATGGATGTCAAATCAAAGCGCATGTTTGTAGTTAATTTAAATCATTCACGACAGAACCAATGAATATGTGACACGAGTAATCGACACAGCAGGACATGGAATTAAATGAAAAGGTTTCAGTGAATCATTAGAAAGAGACAAGAAAGCTTCCCTTTTGACACCTATAAATAGCCTTTCAGAAAATGACTAAGTGACGATCTTTTCATCGAAAGATTGGTCAAAGCTCTGCTCAAATTTCATCTCAATATACCATTACCACCACTCCTTCAAGCTTTTCTTTGAAAAACTCTGAGTGAGAACTCAATCTTCTTCTCTAAGAAAGGAGAGAGAGCTCCAACACCACCATTACAATCACCATTGAAGCCGTCACCAAACAAGCTAAAGGAAGTCATAAATTGTGACAAGTAGCTTTATATTTTCATTCTTTGTTCTTTATCATATTTTTCTTTACATTTACGTTTGTGTTAAGTAATTGAAATAGAAAAACTCATACTCTTCATATGAATATGATGTCTTTCACATTTCATTCTTTCATGTCTTCTCTATCTTTAGTTATGAGCAACTAAATCTTACATTGGTCAAGGAAGCTAAATTGACATTTTCTCTAAGTCTTGCATAAGCCAAATTTTATCTTGTTTGACGTATGCGTATTACATAGCTTGAAGCTAATGGAGAGATTGATTTAAGTAGACATACATATTTAACTGCTTGAGAGAGTGAGTGTAGATCTCACTAAACAAGGAAATAAGTAGGTTCATAGATAAAATTAACCTTTTGTCAATATATTAATTCATTGCATGCGTCATATAGATAAGATATTGTGGCTTAAAAACATCGAGAGATGAGTTCTCTATTTTTATGAGTTAGTGACATGAATGCATGACTTATACATTACTAAGGAAAATGTTAATAAACCTTTCTCAACTCTATTTATCAATTGATATTTCCTTCACTTTCCTTGTACACTGCTTCATTGTATTTGTAATCACCACCATCTTTTCCACTTCATTTCCACGCCGCATACCATTTGATGCATAATCATCCACTATCACTCATACAACCACCACCATCCACTTACACTAGACTTGTAATTAGTTATTTAGTTAGTTATACGAAACATTATCAACGCATAATTGAAAACTCATCGCGTTAAGATCAAGCATCAATATCAATGCATCTTAGTCGATAGTTTTTGTGTTTGACCCTGGACTCACCAGAACTCTGTTTAAGCTTGCATTTGAGTCTGAATAGATAAAACATTGCATGTAAAGATCATTATTAAAGATTAAGGCATGATATACGGCCATAACTTCATTCATTAGACAAAAGAGCAACAAGTTTTTTGGCGCCGATGAGAGACTTCGGTAATTGATTTGTGTTTGAATTTTTTTTTATTTTATTTTTGCAGGCACTCAATAATAGAAGCATTGTGCATTTGATCAAGAAGTGTTGCAAAACATCATATGAATGAAGGCACCACACCTAACCATTGTATGATCCTGAAATTGAGTAGACTTTTCACAGACGAATTAGAACCAATCGAAGAAGAAGACAAAGGAACAAAACTAGAATCATGGAAGACCAGCAGAATGATTAGAATGCACTAAATACGGCCAACAATGTGCCAATGATGAGTTGGCCCAAGCTAATCCCATACTCCTTGCTAATAATAGGGACATACCTATAAAAAAAGTATGTGTCACTAGATTTATACGATTTTTCACTAAGAATTATGTGACCGATAGCTGAAGGGGCCAGGTTCGAAATGAAGTCAATAATGCTTTAAATGATCATGCAGCTAGACTTGGAGGTGCGCCAGGCAAAAACCCTCACGCCCATCTAGAGAGAAGGTAGAGGTTTGGAGGCTAGGATTTTGATGTAATAAAAAAACTCTCCTAAATGGACTACAAGGATATATTTATATGGAGAATAGTTAACCCCTTCTCCAAGAATTTCCCTTTATACCCTTGGTACAAATTAATTAAATAACTCTTATTTAATTAATTGACACATTAATTAAATAATCATATATTAAATCCCATTTAATATACATTTAATTAATTATCATAAATATCTTTTATATATATTAACCTCCAATATCCCTTATTTCTTAATCAATTAATTAATCATTAATTAATCGATTAAATAACTATATTAAATTATATTTAATATTAAGTTAATTAACATATAGATATCATATATTTTTATGTATACATCCCTTTACAAATCCAATTCATACGAATCTAATATTTGAACCTTATTCAAATATCTCTCTTACATAATTTGGATTAAAGATCATATCTATGATTAACTATTATATATTAATCTCATTAATATAAAATTTCGTTGTTTGATTTGAATAATTTAAATCATTCCTCGTTACTATTCTTTAGTGGGCTAACAAGGGAACCTTATGGACTTACAGATTAGAAGCTCTAATGATATGAGATAATTAATTAAACTTCTTTAATCCAATTACCAATATTCATTAACTACCGATCACTCACTAAAGACCAGTAGCTGCACTCTGTGCACTATAGATATATGTTTGTGTCCATGGATATAACCAATCAACAAAGTGATGACCCTTCATAAATGCTCAACTATAGTTGGGTCAAAATACCGTTGTACCCCTACAGTTACATTTAACTTCTTAAGTACCATTGATTCCTCTAATAAACAAACAGTTTATAGTCTAACCACAAAGTAGCACCTCTCGAGCCAGTGAGAGGTTGAGGCCTCATTGTTCAAGACCCGGAACTAGCTATTAATGGAGCAATTTATCTTCTTTCCCAAGGAATGGGAATGAGTGAATTCCATCTTGTGTAACTATGTTCCCAACTCCCTAGTCAAAAAAATCCATAATATGGTAGACTTATTGAGTCGGCTACCATTGCTACTTTCACCCATACAAATCAAAGAGCTGCCGCCATAAATAGGAATTCACAACCACACAAGATTAAGGCCAAGTCTTCTTTGGTCATCCTAGTGAAATATTAATTTCTTAAAGTAACGATGTATAAAGAGAAACTAATTATTTCGTGGTCTGGTGTATGTATAAACTTCTTTATACAAGATACCCCCACTCACATGTCTTTACATGAACAATATGGTTCATATTGTTTGTTAACCACATGTCTTTAACATGAACAATATGGTTCATATGTTTGTAACACTTATATCTCATGTAACAATTACAGAGTGGGTCGTCTCTGTAGTGTTACCAGGATAAGGTACCCATCCTTCGTTCATTTACTGTAGACCTTTTAGGTTATTACTTGAACATGAACTACTTGTATATCAACCACATATTGTTCAAGTGACATCATATAACCTTGGATCTTAATTAGTTTATTGGATTGAATTGATGTTGTCTAAATGTCAAATAAAATACCTCTGATTTTGTTAGATAAATAATTTGGGTAACAAAACTACAAACCATGAGATACACTAAATTTAGGAAATCAATCCCAACAAGAACCAGACGAAATTACTTCTCAAGAGTAGATGGTGGCAAAATTTATGAAGATATTCTTCCCGCCTACCAAAAATGCAAAAAGACAAAGAGAAATTCATCCCATTTAGAGATTAAGGCACAACATAAAGCTATAAGTTCATTCATTAGACTGAAGTGCAACAAGTTTTTGGTCATTGTCGGGGACTTTGGTAACTGATTTGCGTTTAAAATTTTTGTTTTTGATTTTTGCAAACACTCAATAATAGGAGTATTATGCACTTGACCAAGAAGTGTTGCAAAACATCATACGAGTGAAGGAACCATGCCTGAACCACTGTATGACCCTGAAATTGAGTGGACTTTTCACATACGAATTAGAATCAATCGGAGAATAAGACAAAAGAACAGACTAGAATAATCAAAATGATCAAAATGCAATCAATGCGGCCAATGATGCATTGACTTGAGCTAATCCCATACTCATTGCAAATATTAAGGACATACCCATAAAATAGTATACGTCACCAAATTTATATGATTTTTCACCAGGAATTATGTGAATGATAGCTGAAGGTTCGAAATGAAGTCAGTAATGCTACAAATGATTCAGGCAGCTGGACATTTTAGAGGAGCGCCAGGCGAAGGTCCTCACGCCCATTTAAAGAGTTTCATTTGGATTTATGTGACCCTCATGCCCATTTAAAGAGCCTCATAACTTGCTTAGAAGTCCATTATTAACCAATCTCTCAATCCTATTGAGATTTATGTGACCTAATCTTAGATGTCAAAGACGAACATTTTTTTAGGAGAAATTTGTTGTCTTTTATCTTAAGTCATTGCAGTTATGAACATTTCAGTATTTAGAAGCGCTTTAGATGCTAGCGGTCTTAACATATATAAATTACTTTCTGCGTTTGAACACCATTTTTATAAATAAACGATTTATTTACATCAAAAGTGGTGGAATAATTCTATTCTAACAAAAACTTAATAGAAATTAAGTTCCTCTTCAATTCAGGAACTATATATACATCTTTAACAAAAGAAATGATTTCTAAAAGAGTAATTTAACGTCTCCTACTGCCACTACTGAGACAACCTGCCCTGTTCTGACCTCCATGGTCATCTCACTAGTCCCAAGCTGCTGCCATGAACTAATTCCCTGAAAATAAGAACAAACGCGATTAGTGGCATCTTAATCAACTATCCAGGCTGAATAATCATTCTCCATTAAACAAGTTTCAAAACCAATAAATCATATTTACCTTACTTGGTCTTCTTCTTCTCCATCAAATACTTGGGCAGTTTTGTTTCCAGTGCCTTTCTTGGTTGCAATGTAAGAAGTTTCATTTAACAACTTTGCCCTTCTTGCCCTTCTAAGCTGCAGTAGGGTTAGCTTTATTCTCCTTATCTTCTTTCTTCTTCTTCCATTTTTTTGTGCTAGAGGAAGAAGGCACAGACTTTCTTCCAAAAGTCGAACATCTGTGGAACCTTTTTGAAGAAGTGGCAATATTTGCCTTTACTTTCCGTCCCTTGACTTTCATCAGGGACTCGAAAGTTTGTAGTTCATTCAAGAGCATGGTGAATATGTAGTCTAGCTTGTTCGTAACAATATTACTATGAAACTGTAGGAAAATCTCTATGAGAGATTTTAGAATAAAGCTAACTTGATCGACTCATCAATGATAACCCCGTTCATTTCCGCCACGTTGAAGTGGACCATTATATTGAAAATATGTTCTCACATTGAGGTCCCCTCGTTCATACGGGCATTGAAAATGTACTTCAGATCATCGTACTTGATCTGTGAGGATGGTTATCCAAACATCTCCTGCAATGAATCTATAATCTCATGTGCAGTGACCATACATGTTTTTTTTGCCAAGATTTCAGTTAAGCTGGCAAGAATGTATGTTCTGGCCTTCTCATTTTCCTTCACTCATTTTTCATATGCATCCCAAAAATTTCGAGGTGCATTAGTAACCCTACTTTCCCTACTTTGATATGTTTATTGATAAGATTAGTATGATAAGTGAGTTAGTTTATAAGCTAATGTTAATTGTAGGGAAATTGGTGAAGAATAAGGAATTGAAGAAGGAAAAGTTAAGTGTAGAGAAACATGGTTATCGGGGGAATAGGTGTTAGCCTATCAAGAGAAAAATTTTGGCTAAGTGTTGGATTGGGTTTTAGCCTAGCCATGGACATTGGATTTGCTCTTTGAGGTTAGGTGAGCTATTGTGGTGACCAAGTGTGGCTGAGTGTTATGTGCTAGGTGTTGGAGTTGTGCACACCATGGTGGTTAAGATGGATGCATGTGGACATATACATTGATAAGAGTATGCGGCAGCCAAGTCCTCTTGAGATTGTATGGGCGTATGGTAGGCACGAGAAAAGGTGCTGATGGTAGACTAAGAGTTGGCCATAAGAAAGGTAAGCATTGAGCGCAAGGCATAGGCGAGGCAGCCTAGGTGTTGAGATTGGGCATGTGCACTAGCCAGTGTGCAAGCTGTGAGGACTATGCATTTGCCACAAGCCTACGCAAGGTGAAAAGGGAAGATGTGCCAGAACGTGCATTGAGTAGTAGGTATGCGCGTGACAAGGCAAGACGTGTAAGCGAGGCCATGGCACTGGCTAAGAAGCTTTGCATTAAGGCTGAAGCCATGCATTGGTCGAGAGGATATGCGGCCAATGAGCCAAGTGATGGCAAGGGTGTGCTATTTAGGCAAGGCGTGATGCTAGGCGATAACAATGCAAGCTAGGGAAGCTAAGGCAAAAACCTTGAGCAAGGCGTTGGGCTTAGGTTAGCAATGGCCTTAAGGCATGCGGCCAAAGGAATGTGCGATGGTTCAAGCATTCGTCCTAAGGCATGCGTCAATTTGATGGCATACGTTGTGGGGGTTGTTATGCATTGAAGTTTGCTGAAGACAAGGACTTGCATTGATGACCAAGGGAAGGTAAACAGCACTAATCACTGTTTAAGGGGGCTAACTATCCTAATTTTGTGATTTACTCCCACTTAGAGGTTGAAGTGGCAACTTAATAAGCAATGTATGGCTGGCAGTCTCAAGTATAAAAAAGAAGGTTAAATTTAAGATCATGTTTTGAGCAAATTACTCGTGATATCAGGATGATTTTAAAGCCATCTGAAAGATGAAAGAGTCTAGTTATTGAGGTAGGGCTGCCAGAAGAAAACTCCAAATGGAAGAGCTAGAACTTGAAGAATCTACAAGAAGGTTGAGCTCTCGGGTAATTCAGAGCTAGTGTTGAAGATTTGAAATTTTGGCCAAACCACAAATAATTTTAAGCTCAAATTTTAAGGTAGGCATTTTAAGACAATTTTGAACAGGTTTGTAGAAGGAAATTTCTTGAGAAAAGCCTTGAAATTTCTTGAACAAGTAGGCAACTGCTTGAGTTGAACAAGCAGACAGCTTGAAGTTGACAGTAGCGAGCATTAGCATGCGTTGAGCCATGCAAGGGGTTGTGTAGGAGATCATAGGTATCTTGAATGCCCAAGAGAAGGCTTAGGCATTGGTGTGTAGCAGGTGAAGTGCCTAAGACATACGATTGACGCATGGTGTGTGTTGATGTTGTGTTGGACTGCCGCATACTGAGCTTGACACCTAAAGGAAAATTCTAAGTACTCAACGCATAGAGAGGTTGGCATTGGGAAGTAAGACTTAAATGTCAAGGAGGAAATTAGTTTAATTATGAAAGTTAGTCTAAAAAATAATATCATTTCTAGTAGCTAAAATACATTGTTGTATCCACAGGATTGACACCAATAAGGGAAGCTTATCAACCTTAAAGGAATTGCCCAAAAGCCGTAAGTGACTAAGTGTTTTATAATGTTTTTAGAAACTCATGTTTCAAATAGAAGTTTATTCCCATGCGAGTTATTTGACAATAAATTTCCAAGCAAACACATGTATTTATGTTTCAAACGCATGCTAGTTAATGAAGTTATGAAGCATGTTTCATTTAACACATGCTAGTACTTTGGAAAGAAGTTTTACAACATGATTTAGTTAGAAACTATTTTCAATACTTTGAAGCATGCGTTGATAGTTATGCTTAAGACTTAAATGTTGAAACTTAGTATGTCTTCATGAATTAAACATATATGATTTAGTAAATGTGATTTATGATTATGATTCAATAGGCTCAATACTGAAAGACTTAGAGAAGGTATCAGAGCAATAGTACCTAAGGTATGAAGGTACTTAGTTATAACCAGGTGCACGTAGGTAGTTGATGTCGAGGGATCGAGCAAAAGAGTTCTCTCTCAACTAAGGATCAGTTTAGCTAAGTTTCCTGACATGTTATGTTTAAGAGTTTATGTGTACAGTTGCTTGGCAAGTTTTCTGTTTTAGTTTTAGTTTTCTAATTCCAGTTTTAAGCATGAGAATTATGTTTTATTAAGTCACTCACTGGGCTAGTAGCTCACCTCGTTTTAAATATGTTGTTTTCCCCAGGTAGCAGTCAACTCCTTAGAAGATAACTTTGTTGCTGCTCCGCCATTCAAGGACTCTAGTTACAAAGAAGTTTAGGTCGTTTTCTATAAATATTTGTACACATGTTTTGTGCATATAGGGACTAGGTTGCAAGTTGGGGCCCATAAGATCTTGTATTGTGTACATTATGTATATATGATAGCTATATGTGAAACCCTGTTGGTTTATGACTGTTGGTTGTTGAATGTTATATAAACATGTTTGTTATTATCAGGATTACTAAGCAGGTTAGTAGGCAGTAAGTGCCAGTAAAAGGATTGGTAACTGTTGCAGGTCATATCTCCTTCCAGGTTAAGAGGGTAATCTAGGAGGGGGTGTAACAGTGTAATTATCACCAGTTAATTTATCGGCACTTAGAAGATTAATTGTAGCACTAGTCATTATGAAGTTTGCTGAAACTAAACAAAGTATTTATAATAGATACACGTATAACCTTTTGAATCCAATCAAGTTTAACAAACTTTTAATGTACTTTGTATGACATCTAATTTTGCAATGATCCTTTTGTGAGTTAGGATAACAACCACCGTAGATGGTCAGTCACCCTTTCACTAAATTGAGACACTCTCAATCAATTATTAGACCAGAATATCTCTTATTCATATAATAATTAGTCACTATTGATTCGATCAAGAAATTAGTAACTTGCTTAACAATTTCTCGTAAGTTTGACCATTCATTTTAGATCTTAGAGTTCTGCCCCAATGAGCCAACCGTAGAAAAAACCAATTGGGATAAAAACTAAGCAACCTTATCCATGTTATAAGTTTAATTTCATGCAAATATCATCCGTAGAAGGACACACACAAATGGCGCCACAAGGCCAAACATGAAATCTCAGTATCAAAGTAATAAAGGAGACTGTCGAATGTGTTGACACATGTTCCTCTCCCACTTACTATAAACAGTTTCTCTATTTACCTTAATATTGACCTATGCAAACACCTTTAGTAGGGGGACACAAGCAAAACGATGCCACGAGGTCGAGCATAGAGATCACGGTGTGAACTTTTAGGGAGAACATGAAAAGAAATCGACATATCATATATGACTTTTTCCTCCTACTAAGTGTTTTAAACCTAGGGTCTATTACTTAGATAAATCTAGTTAATGATTAGATTTATCTAAGTCCATTGTTAAATTGGACCAATATAACTCTTATACTGGATAGTTTAACAATATATGATTATAATTTATTAAACACTCGAATAAATTTAATCATGTATTGCATGCTTATAAAATATTTATCTAATTCATTTTTCAGGTCAGTTCCCAGGTAGGAGTGTTCCACTCCCGTCAGCTTAAATACCTCAATTCTAGACAAAATCTTCCTTAGACAAAGGTCCTTTATAGGTAAATATTTTATAAATTTAATCTTTTATTGCATTCATTTTAATCCTATTAAAACAAATATAAAAGATTAACATATTTTTAATCATGTTAGAAATATTTTAACATGAGTCTAGATGAACTAATTTTAAACTATTTAAAATTAATTAAGACATATGTTTGCATACAATCTTGATGATAAATTGTAATTTATTTCATTAAACTTTTAATAATTATAAAATAATGAAATATTAAAACTTATAACATGCATCTAATTACATTAACTAAATATAACAATTATATTTACTAAGCAATGTCATGCTCAATGCATCCCCATTTTCATCATATAATATAACAATTATATTAATCACTAGTGAAAATAATATATACTCATCATACAATATAACACTTATAGTAAAGTATCATGCATTAATGTACTTAATGTGATATGCAATCATATAATATAACATTTATATTAAATATGATGCTTGTGCATGCTTATAAGATCATACAACCATATAATATATTACTTATATTAAATATAATGCATGAATAATGTTTATCATAAGATGAGATTTTAAAAACTATATAGCATACATTATACAACATATTATATTTAATCATACATCACATGTACAAATTAAATATACAGCAAAATGAACTGAATTTTGGCACCCCTAAAAATTAAATAAATCAATATAATCAAATTATATCAATTTAATTAATTAAATAATAAAATACAAAAAATTTAAATAATACAAAAAACTTGCAGCAAACTGCTCCCGATAGGACTCAGACCCATGAACTGGCAACTACTTGCATGCACACGTCTCACGTTCGGAGTGTAATGACAATCTGTCCAGAGCATAGCTATGTTGGCTTTTCTTGCCACAACGTAACACTACACTCTATACAACGTTGCTACGCTAGACATCAGCATCACAATGTTGTCGCCTAGTGTTGCAACTTTAGGCCTTCTATGTCATGGCGTAAAACACCACGTCGTAATGTTGTACCTTACACTCTAGCACAGAATGCTTTGCTCCGTATCGATCTTCGTCTGAATTTCTCTGTTTTTTATCTCCTTCCTCAGTAACTCTTACCAAACTCGAGGACACAAACTTACAGACTCAATAGCAAAATTTAAATGCCCAAAACAATGGGCCCTTACAATTTTAATCCCATTAAA
The DNA here is from genome assembly GCF_027475165.1 of Benincasa hispida. Taxonomy (NCBI): domain Eukaryota; kingdom Viridiplantae; phylum Streptophyta; class Magnoliopsida; order Cucurbitales; family Cucurbitaceae; genus Benincasa; species Benincasa hispida. The sequence goes on along the minus strand of NC_143489.1, from coordinate 23,097,551 downwards.
GTAGTAAACCTAAGATGCCAAAAATCGTAAACATAAATTTTGCAAACTAGCATTCAAAATGCACAACAATACCTACATTTTCTCTGGATTTTTTTCAAAATTAAAAATCAAAGACATGATATGACTTTGATACCAATTGAAGAAATGGAATTCCTTGCAGAAGCATGTGAAAGCCTTGTTATTGGGTTTTATGTCCTAAAACTCGTGGTTTGTAAACAATAAACTCATTCTGTAAATCAATAAAGTTATATTGAATATATGAATTGCTTATTTTGTTTTAGAAATAAATCCAATAAACTAAAAGATCCATGACTAATGAGTACTTGAATTTCATGTGGAACATAATAGTGGATTAGGTTCGAGTAAATAGTCTAAATGATCTATAGTATATGAATAAGGTTGGGTGTCTTATTCTGGTAACACTATTGGATGTGGCCCACTCTGTAATTGTTACAAGGAATTGTAAAGTGCTATAGACGAAGTGATCCTGATTCGTACATGTCATGACATGAGAAGTGAGGGTGTCCTGTGCAATGAGTTTGCACAAGATCGGACCACGAAATAAGTCACTCTTACTTTATAACGTTGTTTACTGTTTAAGACTGACTATTTCACAACGATGACTTAGGTAACTTAACCTGAATCCTGAGCTAACTATGAATTCTATTAAAGATTATCCTTAGATTTTCATGGGTGAGGGTTGGCTCAATAGTGTCGGCTCACTAAGCCTCCCATTTCAGGGGTAAGATCGAGTAGATAGCTGGGGACATAGGTTGCAAGATGGAATTCACTAATGCCCGCTTTTAGGGATAGTAGAGAGGTTGTTCCCTTAAGTGTTGACTCACAATCTTGAACAAGGGCCCCACCCTCTCATTGGCCCAAGAGAAACTCGATTTGATGATCGGATCATAAACCAATTGTTCATTAGAGAATCAGTGGAACTTAAGGAACAAGAGGTAATCTTAGGGGTAAAACAGCTATTTGACCCAGCCGTTATTATGAACAACCTGTGAAGGGTTAACTTACTAATCATGGTTATATCGAGTGGACACAATATATCTACAGTGAGGGGAGTGTAACTCTGGGCTTTAGTGGAGTGACCTAGTAGTTAACAAATGAGGGTTAATTCGGTGTAAAGAGTTTAGCCGATTAATCTCGGATAGTTGGAGCTCATGATCTGTAGGTCCATTAAGTCTCTCTACTAGCTCACAAACATCTTAGCCTTATAATAGCGTGATAAGTTGATTTGAAATGTTCGAATTAGAATTAAGGGAATTAATAATTATATATGATATAATTACACGTTTAATTTTGGAATTAAACAAAATTGGAGAATCAATTAATATTTAAATATGATTTAAATATTAAATTCATGAATAGGAATTCATGATAGTGGAATTGATGATTAATTAATTTGATATTTGATAATAAATTAATGAAATTAATGAAATTGTTTAATTAATTAATAATTATTAATTTTATTAGAAAAATTAATTTTTGAATTAATTTTTGTAAAATTAATAAAAACTCAATTTTAATTAAAGAATTAAAATTGAAAAGTTAATTTTTAATTTTAATTTTGGAAAAGTTTCAAAATTGAAATAAACAATTGAAAAATTAGAAAAATTGGAAAAGTGAGAATTTCCCACTTCTTCACCTAGTAAGTTAGTCACCAATCCATTACATTTCCAGCTCAAATTTTGAAGCTTGAGCTAGAATTCATGCACGACTGTTAGTTGCATGAAAGTAATACATTGTATACTTCAGGTCTGAGTGAAAATTGGGACATGCAATTGTGGAATTGCTAAGAAAAAAGATTGAAGAAAACTGTTCTTCAACTTGTGATAAACCAGAAAGTCTGTCATCTTCTCCATCGAAATTCCTATAATCCAAGCTTATTTTGAGTGCTACAACTCAATCTACGACACCAAGAGGATAGTAGGAAAGACCTTGTGCTGGTCCACAACCAAAGAAAAGGAGAATTGCAATTGGAATTCGAGATTCAAGTAGATCTTCAAAGGTTAGTATGAAACCCTCCTTTTAGTTTATAAGCATGCTTGAATTTGAAGCTAAAATTAATGAATTATAATGCTTAATGATCATGTTTGCTTCCGGTGCTTGTTTCCTAATTCCAACTCTTGCAATTGATTATCATTTTTGAAAAAAAATCAAAATACTGAGAAATATACATAGATATCACAGAATAAACATTCACCTCTATACATGCAATCGTAAAAAGGAAGAGAGAAGGGATGAACTTACCCTTGAAAATCATTTCTTCTCCAATTTCCTCTCCACTGATCATGATCTACTCTCTACACGAAAACAGGAACTCCTCTTAATTTCACGAACACAACAACCAAAGAAACTTTGGATACCACCACTTAGAGTTCTCATTATTCTCAGGTAAGGAATTAAGGATGTGTGGGCTCTTTTCTTGTTTTTGGCGCAAAAAAAAGGAAATTGCAAAGAACTTTGAGAGAGAGAGAGCTTTGAGCCAAAATCAATTTTAACATCTATCTATCCTTTCAATCTGTATTATGAAAAAAAAATACAGATGAAGGGGAAGAGGGAGGGAGTTACAATAACGCCTCCAAGTGAAAAATAACTTCCTATGATGGGGAGTTAGTAAATATATTAAAATAGTATAAATAATTAAAAATAACTAATTAACCATTAATTAGTTAACTATATTATAACTATTTTAATCATATTAAAATGCAACTCTCTCTTATAATCTATAACTTTAATATGAATCATATTCACATTAATTTTTAATCTATAGTATTAAATGAATCACATTCATATAATTAATACTTGAATCTTATTTAAATATTTATCTATTACATATTATAAAGTATAATTTTGAATCTCATTCAAAATGAATTTTATATCGTAATATATCTATATACATTATACTAATTGTATCTTATACAATTAATTTTCTTATTTAATTTGAACAATTCAAATTATTCCAAAAACAATTAATTTATTGTTTTTTCCTTAATGAGCTAGGGAAAAGACTTTATGGATACAAATTAGAAACTCTAATGATACGAGATTAATTAATTAAACCCTTTAATTAAATTAATCAACATTCATTAACTGCATGTCACTCCATTAAAAACCCACAATTGCACTTTTCACATTGTATATATATTTCTGTATCCATGGATATAACCAATCAACAGTAAGTAGACCATTCACAAATTGCTCAATAACTATAGCTGGATCAAATCACCATTTTACCTTTGTAATTACATCTAACTCCTTTAGTACCATCGATCCCTTTAATGAACAAACAATTTATAGTCCGGCTATAAATTAATCCTTCTCCAACCAGTGAGAGAGTAAGGCTAAAGGAATCGAATTCCTTGCGGAAGCATATGAATGTAGAGAGATTGTGAGGCCTTATTGTTCAAGACCCAAAATTAGCTATTAAGGGAGCAATTCGACTACTTGCCCTCAAGATATTTTAATCATATTAAAATACAACTCTCTCTTATAACCTATAGCTTTAATATGAATCATATTCACATTAATTTTTAACCTATAGTATTAAATGAATTTCATTCATATAATTAATATTTGAATCTTATTTAAATATTTATCTATTACATATTATAAAGTATAATTTTGAATCTCATTCAAAATGAATTTTATATCGTAATATATCTACATTATACTAATTGTATCGTATACAATTAATTTTCTTATTTAATTTGAACAATTCAAATTATTCCAAAAACAATTAATTTCTTGTTTATCCTTAATGAGCTAGGGAAAAGACTTTATGGATACAAATTAGAAACTCTAATGATACAAGATTAATTAATTAAACTCTTTAATTAAATTAATCAACATTCATTAACTGCATGTCACTCCATTAAAACCCACAATTGCACTTTTCACATTGTATATATATTTCTGTATCCATGGATATAACCAATCAAAGTAAGTAGACCATTCACAAATTGCTCATAACTATAGTTGGATCAAATCACCATTTTACCTTTGTAGTTACATCTAACTCCTTTAGTACCATCGATCCCTTTAATGAACAAATAATTTATAGTCCGGCTATAAATTAATCCTTCTCCAACCAATGAGAGAGTAAGGCTAAAGGAATCGAATTCCTTGCGGAAGCATATGAATGTAGAGAGATTGTGAGACTTTATTGTTCAAGACCCAAAATTAGCTATTAAGGGAGCAATTCATCTACTTGCCCTCAAGATAGAAATGAGTGAATTTCATCTTATGTAGTTGTGTTCCAAGCTCTCAACTCAGACAAATTTCCAAAATAGTAGCCTTATTGAGTCGGAGAATCTGGTCACTCTCACCCATATAGATCAAATGATTGTTCTCATAGGAAATAGTTCATAACTCATTCAGGATTAAGGTCAAGTCATCTATGGTCATCCTAGTGAAATGTTAATCTCTTCAAGTACCGGTGTTGTAAAGAGAGACTAATCATTTTGCGGTCTGGTTTTATACAAACTCTTTGTATAAGATACTTCCACTTACATGTCTCCACATGAACGATTAGGATTATTTCATTTGTAACACTTTACAACTATTGTAATAATTACAAAGTGAGTTGTATTTGTAGTGTCACCAGGATAAGGTACTCAACCTTATCTATATACTACAGACCAGTTAGGTTATTACTTAAACATAATTCACCTATATGTCAACCACATAAAATTTAAAGTTTGTAAGGGACAACGACTCTATATTCACATTGATATGATATTATTCACTTTTGTTTTTTATTTCACTCGAGAGATCTCATATCAATGGAAATGAAAATACTCCCTCTCACTTATATATACTATACTCACGATATTCTTCTTATATAGCCCATATGAAATATTAGTTACATTTCTAACAAAGTTATAGATTAATTAATGTATTTCAAATCCCACTTAATTAGAATCTTTCAACTTATCATAGTGACAAAAATATATGAAATTAGATAAAGATATTTTTGTTATTATTTTTTTTCTTGGAGGAGAGGGAAGAAAAATGATTTGACCGCATGGTTTTGCATTTGAATTAGACAAAATACCAAAAAAAAAAAAAAAAAAAAAAAAAAAAAAAAAAAAAAAAAAAAAAAAAGTGGTCTAACAGAGAGAAGATGCTTGGAAAAATAAAGACTTTATTTTATTAAAAATATTTTATTGGACCGTTTATATTTTAATTTTTAATAATGAGATGAAAATGTTTGTGTTAATATAACTTATAATAAGCTCGAAACAACACCAACAAATCACACTTTAGTCACAATCTAAATTGAAGGTCTGAATATATTAATATGAAAATCTAAGTTGATGGTTTGAATATTCACCTCCATAATGATAATATCGTATCTTAAAATAAAATTTTAAAAAATATCATTTATAATATTTATTAAATTATTTGTTGATAACTTAATTTGATAATACCTCTCTTTTGTCATATATTATCGACATGAAATTAGATAATAAAAAAGATTATATGAATCTTAAACCATATTTTAAGTGTTTAGAATTTGGATAAGATTTTGGAATGTTAAAAATAAATGAATACTTGGTCTATTGGTAAATAATAATAAAAGAGAGAAAAAAAAGGACTACGAACAAAATGAATCTAAGACAAGCCTTTTAAATGCATATTTGATAGTAACTTAAAATATTAAAAAATATTTTTAGTAGAAGATGTAATATAATCAGGATTATTGGAAATATGAAAAGCACTAAGATACATAGGAATAGAGGTCGAATGGAAATAGAATCGTAAAATGTGAAAGCGGTGAAAAAGAAAGTTGAGTTAAAAATTGTGTGAATAAAATAGATTTGGTATTACAAATCGGGTCCAAAACGTTCAATCCAAACATGTATTTTGAATTACATTATATTATAAATTCATTCCATTACGTCCCCAACATTCATTCAAAGGATAAAAAATATTTAAGAAATTTAGCTAATTTCAAATGAAAAAAAAGTTTAAGGATTTTAGAATTTAAAACTAACTCCATCAAATACCCTAAAATAAGGGTGTATGTCAAGGGCCAATTTAAGATGAGTTGGGGCCAAAGTTTTATTTTTTCAAATAATAATTTCATTTAAGAGACAACACACTGTCCCAATTATCACTTTTTCAAGATCTCATGTGAACTCCACAAAATTGCACTATTTATTTATTTATTGTAAGAAATTAAACAAAATTGCATTATGTAGTACTTTGTCCTTAAAAAAGGTCAATTTTTTTTCTATATTCACTTGAAATGGTCTATTATTCCCATAGTTAATTAATATCAAGCAATCCCCAAATTATGATAAAAAGAAAATATTAAAAATGGGAGTTAGTGATGTGCAATTTGAAAATTTTAATCTAAAATTTTAATCATATTTGTAGATTTTACCGATATGATATTTTCTAATTTACTCGTTACTCTATTCTAATTTATCATATTAAAAAAAGTTGACTACTCAAAAATAATGACTAAAACACAATTGTAATAATAAAATAGATAGATTACACTTAAATTAATAGTTATATTTATTGAAGCTATAAGTTGTCAATTATTACTATATTGTAGTTTATCAATGTACAGTTCAATTATCCATAATGTTAATCAAACCATTATTGTATAGAAATGAGAATATTGGTTAGGATTATTAAATGAAAATTTCGAGAAGTCTATATTTATAATTATCATTCTCAAAAGATTGATGAAAATACATACATCAGAAAAATTTAAAAATAAAGTTAAGTTTCAAGATTTGTTTGTAAAATGTAAGATGGTTGAATTCTACAAGTGTCTACCAATGGAAGGTCAGGAATCTCCGTTTGAGGGACACTCTCCATCCCCGTCCTCGCCTCATTCCCCTCCAGGTCTTGTAGGAAAAAATTCTCACTTTTTATTTTATTATTTTATTATTTAAAGTTAACTAAATTCAGTATTTACATTGAAATTGTAAATTGTAAATAAGAAATTAATATTATTATTATATATATTTGTTCAAATTAACGATTAAAAAAACATTTTAATGTTTTTCTATTATAAATTAATAAAAATTAAATTTATTATATTAAAAAATTAAATTTTTTTTCAGTAGTTTATATATAAATATATATAATTAAAGATAGAAAAAAATTAAAATAATAGCTTCAGCTATTGTTTTAGTTATTTATATATATAATAATTTTAAAAAATCAAGACGAGGATAGAGATTGGATTTGGGTCGGGGATGGGGCAGGGATCCCCGCCCCATTCCCGACCGAGGTCCTGATTTAAATCCCTAGTTTGACCCCCATACATGGTCAAACTAGGGATTCCCTGCCCTGATCGGGTCAGCGACCTACGGGGACCTGACCCCACTGGGAATTTTGTCATCCCTAGCTTGAGCCCTTCTGGATCCATACTAAATCCACGTGTATATATATATATGAGAATAATCTCTTTTTGTTATTTTTGTTAATCTCTTAATAATAAAACTTTAAAATAAAGCCAAAATGAATATTGCTCAATTGTTATTTTTGTTATTTTTAAGTTGAATTTGAGTTTATATAGATTTATGCATATATTGTATGTTTTTTGAACTCGACCATCTGATTCTCTCTCTTTCTCTCATCTTCTCCCTTTTTAAGGTTCACGTTTCACTTGAAAGATGGAGCTCGTGAATGTTTTTAAAGTTGAAGTCTTGGAATGATGTTTTGTATTTCCAAATGAATTTAATTAGATAGTTATGGTGGTTGGTGTGTGGTAAATTCTTTCTAAATTCTATTGGAGCTTTAAATTTTGGAACCTTTTAAGTGAAAGATGACTCCTTTATTATAAATTCTTCCCTGAGGTAGAGTGGGTCTAGGCTTAGATTACCCTTTAATCCAATCAAATGGACTTTAAGATTTGTTGATCTTTACGCCAAAATAGCCTATTTGAACATGAACCCAAATATGATGTCCCAATTAGAACAAGTCACATTATTGAATTCAAGAGCCATAACGAATACATGTGATATTATTTAGATCTGTCGATTTCTTGTCTACAATTTTAATATGGGACATATATCAACTTGTAATTAGCCTCAAATTCAAATATTTTGTCATACCATTAATTCAAGAAATGATGACCATTTGTAATTGATCCAAAATTCTTATTCAACGATTATTAAATATGTTTATTTTTAAAATTATACATATCTCTTTGTTGACCTATAAATAGAATGTTTCCCCCAAAATTAGGCAAAATGAATAGATTGTGAAGGAAACAAATAGAAGTATAGTATTGCTTAAAAAAAAAAAAAAAAAAGATAATACCTCAATTTTAATAAATATACTTTTGCAATAGTAACATATTTGACTTAAATAATAAAAAATTTGTCAGACTACTTTGCAAAAACAATTTAAATGTAAGAACACATGCATCAATGTCGCAAAAGTATATTACTCATATACTTTATTAGTGACAAAAAAAAAATGGTTTAAGGATTAATTTTTTTTTTTTTTTACATTCGATATATCAATTATATAATAGTAGATGAGTAATATATGAAGAATAAAATTGTCATATTCCATTTTTTTTTTGGGTTCGTGTGACAAATTTATAAATATGGCAACTTAGTTTGGCCACATATTTTGGTTTTTCTACAGGAAATTATCTAATGAGCTAAAATTCAACCAGCTAAGGGGAAAAAAAATCAACGGTCTATCTTTGCCTTCACTGCCCATCCTCTCTTCAGCTGCTTAAGTAAATAACATCAAATAAACAAACAAAATTATAAGTAATAAGAAAATGGCAATATAGGTGATTGGTCTCTCTCCATATCTCCCATTTTACCAATATTTGCACTTCCCATAACCTGAAAAATTATACCAAAATAAAATAGCTAAATAAAATACTTTTATAAAATGATTAAATTACTCAAGGAAGTTTGATTGATTATGTCCACACAAAATTATAGTTTTTTTTAAAAAAAAAAAATTAAAAAAAAAAATCAATTATTACTTACTTGGATCCACCGTGGTTAGGGCGCCCGTTTGGTCAAAGTCGCAATCAGAATCATTCCCTTCCGTGGCTTGAAAGTAGGCGTTCATGACGTAAGCAGCATGGGCTCGGACCGTATTAGGAGCAAAACACGGCCCATTTTCTTGAATCGGCCCACAATCCAAGCCCAACCCACAAACATAATCTATGTTTCTTTGCAAGGCCTCCGAGTCGGCCCCAGTTTTGGGTAGACACCACCTTTTACCTTCACTCACTGGGCTTGGGCTTGGGCTTGGGCTTCTTGGTGTGGATACTGAGCCTTCAATTGGGCCTTGATGGGCTTTCGGAGTAGAGGACTGAGCCTGTTAGATCCAAGTCGACAACAAACCAATCAACCAACATTGTAACGATCATGATTATCAAAAAGGTTTTAGGGTGGGTTCGGGCTGTGGCAGCTACCGTAGGCCGGAGAATCCCAATCTCATAAACCGGGCTGAGGTCCGGTTCGAAAAGTCCAAAGTTCCTCTCACCAACTGGACCGGGTTTGAGATCCTCATTGAATAGAGCGAAAATGTACGTCTCGAAAGTCCGGTTCGGCATCAGCGGCGTCCCTTTGCCTGATACCACATGTCGCATGAGATTCCCGTTGTAATCGGCAGCTTCTTTTGGGCCGACACCAATTTGGGCCTGGTCACCCTTCGAGGGCCAGCCCGTTTCGGCAATAACAATGTCCAGATCCGAAAAGCCCAAACTTTTCATGGCGGAATAAACCGCGTCCAATTGAGCGTCCAACATGTTGGTGTATAAAATCCCTGAATCTGAATCAAACACACCGGGGTTGGGCCGGAAGAGCGCGTAATCTAGGTTTTCAGCGGTGCAGGCGAAGAATGGATATGGATTCACCATTAACGGCGAGTTTGTTTCTCTCAAGAAGCTCAGCATCGGTTTCATGACGTGCGTGTCGTAGCCTTGCCGGAATCTTCCAGTGGACGGCGGGCTCGAGTTCGACAAAATGCCGAGAGAGTGCGGCGTCGAGATTTGAATCCTGCGGTCCAAGGAGGCTTCGGTGAGGGCTGTATGGAGGCTTTGCATTGCTGGAACAAGGTTCGCGATGAGCAATTTGTTGGCGGTGGATAAGACTTCATTGCCGACTAGAACGCGGATGATGTTGGTGGCAGGGATGTAGGGTTCGATGTTGAATTTGATCCATTCTTCAGCGAAGTTCGGCTTCGCTAAGCGGGGGATTTGATCGTTAGGGATTGTAATGGATACTGAAATGCCCGTATGAGCAAAAGCTCGTAAGATGTCGGGATTCGCATCGAAGAGTCTGACGCGATCGATAATTGTGGAATCCAAGAGGAATGCTGCAACTTTAGACGGCGGAGGGAGATTATCAGCCAACGTACCGTAATTGACTCCGATCGATCCATCTTTGGCTCCTGAAGAAAGGTAAATTAAAAAAAAAACTGTGATAATTGAGAAGAAAGTGAGAAGAAAAGCAGATGACTAAAATGTCTGCCATTGATGAATGAAGTAATTACCTTGGATTTGGATGAGTGTAGGGAGAAGGAGGAGGAAAGTGGACACAGTGGAAATGTGAACAAAGAGAAGGTGTGAGGGAGTGAAAGGGGAAGCCATGGGAGGGGGTGTGATGTGATGAAGATGGTAGAACAGAGTGAGAAGTGTGATTGGGGGTGGGATTGGCCATTGCTGAAGAAGTAACATTCAGATGCTTTGCTTTAGGATTGGGAGAAGCTTATGTTCTTGGTAATGCACTTCAAGCTTGTACTTCTGAGTGCTTTATTTGTCTTTTCCCTCCTTTTTGCTTTTGAATTTGTTTTCTATCAATTTGTTTTTATTTTTCTATTCACCTTTTAGTTCTAAATGATGAAAAATCTTGTTTGTTTCTCAAGATTTCTCTATGAATATGTCATCTTCAGATATTTCAAACATGGCCTATAGTTTGAGTAGTAATGAAAGTGAAGATGTAAAATATAGCAATATATTTTTAATATTTAGTCTTAGTTAAATGGTAATTATAAAATATAATGTTTGAATTTTATCTTCTATTCTTGAACTTTTCAATTATGTATCAATAAATCTTCAAAATTTCAAATTTTGACAAATGATGATTGATCTATTCAATATTTTTTTAAATTTTCATAGGCAAACAAAAATCAAATTTATATCTATTAATTAGTTTTATTATTATTATTATTATTATTATTATTATTATTATATGTTAGAGAGATATGAGACATAATTGATTTTTTTTTTTTAAGAAATATTTAACATTTTAAAGGTTAGAAGACCTACTAGATACAAAATTAACATTTTAAAATTTAGACCTACAAATTTAACTGTTTAATTATTAAATTTGTAATTTTTTTTTAAATTATTAAACAAACCATGATGAAATAGGGAGCCAGCGAAAATGAGGGGTTCCATAAAATCTAAATTAAATGTGGTTTATGTATCTATCCATACAATTGACCTAATTATAAATATAATACAATAAAATTTTAAACTATAAAATGTTATAAGAGCTCATTTTAATCTAAAGGAATATTTTAGAGAAATTTTTAAAAAATGTCAAATTATTTACTGAAATAGTAAAAAATATATATTGATAGACTTTCATAAGCATCTATCACGTAATATCACAATTTTTATTACGGATAGGTTTTTATTAGTCTCTATCTACTTTTATAAAAGAATATTAAATTTTTACTATTTTATGTAGATAATTTTTCTTATTTTTCTATTTTTAAAAATCTCCTGATATTTTATTCATGTGACACATAGTTTTGGCTCGATCAAGTTTAAATGGTTAATAGTAGGGTGTTTTAAAATATTGGGTGATTATCCAAGATGTGATGCTTTTATACCAAATATTTCCCTAAATATAATTAATCTTGCCTTTTCCTTCAAGCAAAGGAAATAGTCTTTTCTTGTCATTCTGGAGAAGGAACCTATCAAACAAGTGCTGCCAAATTCATTAATGAATAGTATGGTTATGATTTTTATTACAATAAGTTTAGTCTCCGAACTTTTATATTTATATTTATTTGGTCCATAAACTATTAATAAAAATGTCTAACTTTATTTTTTGTATTTAATAAGTATCTACGCTTTAAATTTTTTATCTAATAAATTTCTCAATTTTAGAGATACAAGAAACACAAAATTAAAGACTTAAGGATCTATCAATGAAATTGTTTCTTATTTAAAAGAAAAAAAAAGATTAAATGATACATTGACCACTTTTTAAAGTCTAGAGACTTAATGAACATAAAATTGAAAATTTAAGAATCAGTTGGATACTTTTTAAAGTTTAAGGACATATATAACACAAAATTGAAAGTTTAGAGACCTATTAGATATTTTTAAACGTTTAAGAATCAAATAGACATAAATATAAAAGTTTAGGGACTAAAATTGTAATTTAATCTTAAATTTTGTTATTTTTTAAAAGAGGTTGGTGTTATTTGCTATTTTTATAATTTTTGTTGTACAAAGAAGAACAATGGTTGTCTAAGAGTTTAGATTGAGCCATCATCCAATCCAATACCAATTAACCAGAGTTGTTGAAAGTAAATGGGAGCAACCCCACTTTTGCTTTTGCCCAATAAAGGGAGCCCAAAATGGCACTAACCCTAATTCCCTAACCCAAACCAAACTCTAAACTCTAGAGATTTAACTAACCTTTTTGCAATGAAAGTAGTTTAGAACATATCTCTACTATTAGATATTAATGTTTCATATGAATGGTCTAAATCATACTCATAAGATTTACTATTTCAACCTCAATAGTTGTAAGCTGACAAAGGATGTTCATTCAAATATAGCTCCATCATTAGATTGTGATTTTTTCATATCTATGATCTACATCACAAACATACACGAATACTTCTTCAACCAAAATAGTTGTAATGATGAAAGAACAAGATTTTTTGTTCAAACACGTTTCTACTATTAGATCGTGATGTTTCATATTCATGGTCTAGGTCATAGCTATACTAAAAGAATACACCACTTCGAGTGTAACCACAATCTGAATAGTTATAACAAATCACAAAGTTATAGTTATGAAACATTGTAAGAAAAAATGGAGATGTAAAGACTCTCCTTTTATAGCCTTTTTATATGCAGTATAGACGTAGTAGTACTATTAAAAGTGTTTTGAATAAATTTAAGAACGAGGTGAAGAGGAGGAAGACAAAATATACATAGAAAAGATGAGGGAGGTAAGGGGATCAAATTGCATTTGTACAATAATTGTTTTTGTCACCAAAATAGCTCACTAAGCAGTTCTTTTGTTTTAATTAAGTGTGGTCTTTTTTGATGTTTGGTAAAAACCAAACATTGCCTTTCAACATACAAATTAGGAAAAATATTCAATTTATATTTCAAAACTTCGAGAGTTTTATCCATTTAAAATTTTAAGTTAATAATTAATAATTTTTTTGGTCTCTAACACATCTATATATCAGTTGAAATATTCTGTAAAGAGAATGGTTTTTCTTCCATTCGGCAAATCACATCCCTTTCATTTACCATCTAGAGGAGGTTAATTTATATTCAAGAAAAAAAAAACTTTGTGTTGTCAAATAGGTAAACAAACAAAGTTTAAAGAAGAAGAGACTTAGAACCAAAGTTAAAAATGGGAGAAATAAATCATATATATAAAAAAAGAGAGAATATGAAAAAGGAAAATGGGGAGGCTTTGGATGAAATGAAGAATGAGAAAATGTTGGGTTTACTAATTTTGCTTTAATTATTATTATTTTTTTTTTTTAAAAAAAAAAAGGTTTAGTTTTGTGAGATGAAGTTTTGAATTGGTCATCGTAATCTAATAATAGAAATTGAAAAATGAAGAAATTGAAACAAAAAAGAAAAAGAGGGAATTACCCAAAAATTGTCTTCCCGTTTGACCCTTCTTCCCAGTGTCTTCGCTGATTTTGTGTGTGTTTCCACAGAAGATCCAAGGCAGGCAAGAAGAAGAAATCCGCCATAGCCATGGAGAATCAGAGCACCTGTTTATCCTACGAGAAGCTCAACGGAGTGGCCTCATGGGTCGGAACCAGCGTCGCCTCCGCCTTCTTCGCCTCTCTTGAGCGATGTTCCTGTATCAATCTCTCCACCTCCGACGACCATGAAGATCCTGAAGAGGCTCATGATCGACCTCTCATGTACTGCACCTCCACTTCTTCCTCCGTCGTCATTCGCAGCTTCGAACCGCTTCCTCCTCCGGTCAATGATGTCGCCAATCTCCCTGTCTGACCGCCGCTCTCTCCCTGGATCTGAGGTCCTTTCTAAATTAGGTTTTCTTCAGATTTGTTGCGGGATCGGAATGTTTTTTTCGGCTTTTTTTTTTTTTTAAAATTTTCTTTTTTTAAAAAAGATCTTCTTCTTTGTTCTATGCGTTCCTTTTCCTTTCCCTATCCCTTTCCCTTGCTCTGGGATTGAGGATTTTTCTGTTCCATCAGTTTTCTTCGTTTGTTGATATCTATCCTTCTTTTCTGTGAATTACAAATGGAATGTTATAATAAAAATTAACCGGAAACAAGTTGTGATCCTCTGGTTCATGTTGGTTTCTGATCAGTATTTGAGATTGATTCATTCAAAATTAGGTCTCTGATCGCTAAGTCTATGTGGTTTTGATCTTTGCTTTCTTGGAACTGCATGATTTTCTGCCGTCGTTTGTGCAAAATTCTTATACCGATGACCCAAATTGAATTGGGATTAAGATGGATATGGTGTTGCTAATGCTGACCATTGGATGGTATCAAAAGGTCACCCACCATTTCCCTGAGTTTCCGCTTGGTGGTGTGGTGAGATCTAGTAAAAGGAATATTTCATTTCTTTTTTCTATTGAAATTGTGCAGATGCAGATCTGAGCTGAGCTTTTCTTTCTTTCTGCCATTTTTTGCTTTTGAAAATTCGAAAGCATGTACTTGTGAATTGTGCTTATTAATTTCTGAGCTTTTTCTTGTTCTTGATTGCTTGTTCATGAGTCTAATGCAGTTAATGATATGGGTTGTCTAGGAGTTGGCTAACATATTCTGAAATATGATTAGAGGCAGTTGGAAAGACAACATTCGTACTGTTTTGTCATTTATTTCATGGATTTCAGACACAAAACACCTCATCAATTGTTATTTTATGTCTGAAAACACAAAGCTATTGCAATATAATATTTGATGAGAGAGAAAGAGAGGAGAGATATGGATCTCCTTCTCCAAACTCCAAAGCAGAATAAACAAGATATCAATATTTAAACAAACATGAGTGAAGTTTGTTCTTTATGAATTTAAAAACAAAAATGAGAGAAGAATGGAAGATGTTACATGTTTCTTTGTCTGCTTCTTGGGATTTGGAATTTAGATCTCAAAGGCATTAGTTTTTTCTTTTTGTCATTACAGCTAATTGATTCCAATCATTTGCCTTCTGATTCAGTGCAGGAACATGGCCACACAGCTTGATGGTAGCAGAGAGAGCTTTAACAGAAATGGCAGAAGAAGGCAGAGGGGAACAAGGAAACTGCAAATAAGCACCTGTTAATTCACTATTTTAATACCACATTCAATGTAAAAGAATATTTGGATTATATTCACACATAGAGAGAAGCCAAGAGCAGATCTTTTTCTATTTTTATATATATCTTGTAATCAACTGTTTCTTAAAAGTAAATGCATAAATCATTTGAATATGATCAAATCCCTTTCAGTCACAATCCAATCATCAACATCAAAGTCTTAACAAGTTTGAAATGGTAAATTCTAAGAATTTGTTGGTGTTATATTTGCTTCACTACCATTACAAGATGGGGAAGAGAGATGAGTTATAAACTTCAAATGTTCTCAATCTGTTTAAACTTTCAATTCTATGGTGGCTTCTATAGAACATCTTTTACAAGAGAAGGGGGAAAAAGAAAAGCATAAGCCTCCTGCACAGAGAGCTTGTATTTACAACAGATGGAACTCGAAGGATGCTACATAGCTTAGCTTAAGCTCATAACACCTGACCTAAAGATGATGTTGAATGAAATAAGTAAGAATAATACAACCTATAATCTCTGTTAGCAAAAGGGTCGCTGCAGACTTGTGTTAGTGTGTAATGATACAGCAAACATGCAGCAAGAAGCAAACAAAAAAACTTTTTTTTTCCTCCTCTTTCATTTCAAAGACCAGCCTGGCAGGTAAAGTCTCATCAGATGAAAATGACTGACTATGTTTGCCCCACGCTCAAATCCTCATGTCTCTCGTCATCTTGATACGAAGCAGAAGTAGAAATGGTCAAAATATCAAATCAATCAAAAATGGCCCACAAGATGTAATGGCATATATCAATTCTCCTTCAGTGAATTCAGACCACCAATCTTGATTTCCATGACCACGTTCGAGCAGAAAAGGCAAGAGGTAAGAGGTCCTCCAAGCCCTGCAGTAACCTGCATCGTCGAGACAACGTCTCGTATCAGTGTTATTTCCCCCAATACATGAATGACTTCACATGTTTGTTACTGGCCAGCAGCAAATACTCGTCAGAACATTACTAAGTCTATGATTAAACTGCCTAGAGGATGATTGACAAGAGGATCCAGGTAAGCTAACCTTGGCCACTAGCTGATTCGAAGTCGTTTCCTCTACAGAGAAGCTTCTTCCATCAATTGTCATTTCCATAAACTGACCCTAGAGTATCAGAAAAATCTATATAGATGCTCGAGGAAATTCCAAAAATGGTAACGTATCATCTATCAGCACATATGATTATGTTTTATTGCAGCTGGTGATAACATTAGTTGATCATCTAAAATGAGATCAGGCTTCCATCGTAGCTTTTACTCAGCCAGGAGGCACTAACATGTGAGGCACCAAAATATGAAGAAATCACTTCATGTTTTTGAAAAAACCTGAAATTTCAGACAGGTACAGGCAAACCGTAATTGTGAAACGACCTGATCCGTCCATCCCATCCTGCAGTCACGATGACAAGACCCCATGCATGAGAGCTTGATGTATTTTGGCAAGACAATTTCAGAAACTTATACCGAGATTTATGCATCATAGATGGTCTCGTTAGTAGGCTTGAAGTTGGGAGCTTCTCCTCGGGCCAAGTTGCGGATCCCTTGGGGAAGGATTCTAATAACTCTTGGCTCAAAGAGAAAAATGCAGGTGATGGAAGCGGGAAAGTGTCAGACAAATTCCTTTGCATGCCAGGAAAGTGTCTTCCATCAACCTCTGTGTTAGATCTCAGACCACACCATGGTACCGCAATGGAAGCATTAGAAGAGAAATATTCATACGACTTGATCTTTTTCAATGGGGAAAGAACAGCCTCGTTCTTATAACTGCAGTTCCATACATACACATTAGAATCCCCACTAGCCGAGATAATATGTTTCCCATCTGAGGTAAATGATGCAGACATCTGGTTTCCGATATTACATGGCCCTGAACAGAAAGGACGAAACTTGCTTATGAGCGCACATGGAAGACAGGATATGACGAACAACACCATTTGGTTTAAAAGCAAATCTTCATAATCGAAACAACCAATCAAGCTGACTGTACACATCAAATCACATCACACCGATCACACACAATGCGGTAAAACCTCCCAACCAGTACTAACCATGCTGTCGATACTTGATATAATGAAGATATCAACAACAAACAAGGATAGACAGGTGCATACCCTTGTACTTCTGAATCACATTAAGCCCTTGAATAATCCGGATTCGAGAATCAGCGGAGCTCACCATTATTCTGCTTGAATCTTCTGCAGAATACTGTGGCCAAAGGAAAAGAAAATAAGAACACACCGAAAACATTAGCATCCTAAACAAGCAGGACAAGAAAATAAAACATAACATAACAGCTAAATGTGAATAAGAATATTAGTTGAAGGAATTACCTGAAACCCCGTTATCTTTTTACTGGGTGACTTCTTCTTACTGGACAAACATATTTCACCGTCTAATTCCAGGTTACTGTCACCTAACCAAAACAAATCAAGTGATCGGTTCAGACAATCTTTCTACAAGATCAACATAATGTCACGAATTTATAGTATTGCACTCCCGAATTCATTTGTACCAAAGCAAAAACCACAGCGTTGTCTATGATGATGAATATTCTCGTCTTGCAAATCACTTTTATGCATAAAATCTTGCCACTTCTCTAAGATGATAACAACTTCACACCAAAGCTACACATTGAAGCAGATATATAGGTATATTTGTTTATTTCCATGCAAACTTTCAGACAATGGTTTATTGATGCCCAAAAAGAAATCCCATCATCCTACTACATAAACTTTAGTGTCAAAGGATTATCCTTTTATAGATATCACTATATCAGTTCTTCACGTCAGAATTATTTAATAAGCAGCATAGTGTATGGACTACGGGGTAAATTTCACAGAAGTTAACGCATGCAGCTCATATCATTTCACATTATTCATTATCGCACATACACATAAAGATTCAGCAGGAAAATAGACCAATGGTTCATTATCAGAATATATTGGGAGCAAATCCGAGGACAGAAGAAAAGCCTGGGAATGGGAAGCAAATGAATATAACAAACGTACCTATTACTTTAAAGAAGCGGCAAGTACCATTAATGGAGCCAACAATTCCTCCCTACATTATAAGATTGAAAATACCATTAACGTCTAAGCAAATTTTCTAATTTCTACTTCTACATGATGAAAGAGTCGAACAAGCACACACCCGTCCATCAGGATGATAAGACACTGCAGTGACAATTTCCCTAATGTCAATCCAGTCAACAACTTGACAAGAAGGAACTCCCCAAATGCGGATCTTTCCATCTATTGA
This sequence comes from Benincasa hispida, assembly GCF_027475165.1. Classification (NCBI taxonomy): domain Eukaryota; kingdom Viridiplantae; phylum Streptophyta; class Magnoliopsida; order Cucurbitales; family Cucurbitaceae; genus Benincasa; species Benincasa hispida. The sequence continues at coordinate 23,078,739 of NC_143489.1, read as the reverse complement.
ACCACTGATAAAGTAATTTTCATCCATGGGATTAAAATGAACACAAGTAACTGCAAAAGGAACAGTTAGAGCTGCATGTTAATAGTTTGTAAATAATTTTTGTCACTCAATGAAAAGAAAGGAATTACAAACTCACCATAATTACTATGTGAAAAAACTCTGAGACAATCATCAGATCCCAATCGCCAAAGTCGGACAGTCTTATCAATTGATGATGACAGAAGATACTGCATATGAGGAAACAATACAAGTTTAACATGATTACCAATGCACAAACATGATTTAGTTTCTAGAAAAATTCATAGCATTACTACTTACATTGTTTTTTGACCAAGAGAGATCCAAAATATCGCCAGAATGTCCATGGAACTCGTGCAGTGGTGTCTCCAATATCCTGAAGATTTTAGGTGGAAAAATTATACAAGCTGATTCCGATGTTTTCCTCAAGGTCATTGAGTTAGCCATCTTCTCTTTCTCCACAAGCAGGGGTTTTAACTCGGAGAGACGATTCACCGTGAAGTAAATGCAGGATGGATCAATTTCAGGGATGTCAGATTCGTTAGATCTCTCATCTTCAATCACTTGCCACAATTTAACAATCCCATCATCACCACCAGTAGCAAGATACTGTCCATTAGGACTAAACTTCATTGTCAAAATAGCACCTTCATGTGCCTTGATATCTTGTCCCATATACAGGGCTGATAGTTCCTTCAAATGCTTCTTGCAATGGCGAACTTTCACCCTCCGAACTCTCGACCCTGCAGCCGAATCATCATCAACTACCAATCTTGTTGACTTACCATGCTTATCAAAAATGCAGGCTGCCGATCGCAATTTCTTAAGCCAACGTTTGTTGACTCTTCGTGCTGAATGCAATGGAATGTTTGCTCTCTCAGCCTCCATTTCCATCAGTTGTTGGAAAGTTGGTGAGGAACTAGAAGTCTCCTCAAGCTCTGCAGGCATAGCAAACCGAACAGAGGGTTTAAGATCCCCATTTTTCCTGCCACATTCTCCCTTAATCCCATCATCCCTATACAGAATGGTATTGGTTGAAGTCACCTCTGAAAGTTCAATATCATCAGTAGACCAACATGACATAGAAGATCTTCCTGAGCAAAACACATCTTCAAAATCAGAGGATACATCCCCTTCTCTCCAATCACTGCAGAGAGACAGAGAATTGACATGATATGGAGGAGTTCGATCTAATCCCATCCCCATCCATTTCAAAAACTTCCTCCGACGTTCATGAACACTCTTGGGGCTTCGATTCCATACATCATAAACCAAACTCCCATCGACCCAATTGTTGAATCTGGGATGAGAATCAAAGGCCGCCGCCTCAATACGATCGCAATTGGGTTCAGATATCGAAGGAGCATCGATCTCTTGGGCATCAAAAAATGGGGATTCTTCATCTCCGCTAACGCTACCCATTGTTCCTCACAGTTCAACCCATGAAATCGCCTCAAGAACGCGGCATTATATGCGGGAAGAAAATGTGAGGAAAAAAAAACGAACACCCACTACACAAGAATCCAAAAAAAAGGGGGAAACCCCAGATCAGTCTTAACGAAAAAAAAAAAGGAAGAAGAAAACTTAATAAATTAAATTAAGAATGACAATGATTGCAGTAAACCCAAAAATAAAAAGGGGTGGATCCCAAGCGAAACCCATTGAACCTGGTCTAGCAAACAGCAACAAAAAGAAACGATGAGAAATTGTTCAAGCAATGGAATTACGAAGTAGAGAAAGAAAAAGCAGGCATGAATGAGTCAATAGCACACTAAACTGAAATACCCATAAACGAAAAATCGAAGATGAGAGGAAAACACGTGAGAGAAATGAGAATGGAGAAAGAAAGAAAAAGGGAAGAAAATTATAAAAGAAAATGAAGTAAAGGGGTTTGTTTAATTAGAGAAAAAGGAAAAGTTTCTTACATGGGGATGAGGATTGGGGAATGGGGAATGGGGAATTGGGTTTTTTCTATGAGAATGAGATCTGTTTGAAAGTGAGGAGGGAGAAGATCGAAGCATCCATGGAAATTTGGAGCTCTTTTTGGACTCTCTCTTTCTAATCTCTCTCTCTCTCCATAGCAGAGAAGGAGCAGTACAAGAAAGGAACACTAATTATAAAATAGGGAATTATGTGTATTATCAACAAAAACCCAACACAAATCACAAACAAAACAACAACAACAAAAGAAAAAGAAAGAGAAAAAAAAAAGATTTTTTTATTATTAAAAAGAAGAAGAAGAAGAACAAAATAGGAAGAAGAAGAAGGAGAAGGAGGAGGGTTAAAACAGGAAAGAAAAAATTAGTTCCTCGTTATTCGTGGTTTGATGGACCGCGAAACGAGATTCCAAGACTTGGTATGTTTGTGTTCTCTTCTCTCTCTAAAAAAAACTTGCGTGATTAAAGTTTTCTTTTTTACTTTTTTTTTTCTATTGAATTAATTTGTGGAATACAAATTTTCTATTATCAAATTTCACGACCCACAACACAGTATTCCCATTATTCCACTTTAATGATTCTCCAATTCTAAAATCAATATATCTTTTTTCATCAATGAATTACTACTTTGTAATGTCTTCTTCACAATTTAAGTCATTCATATTTTCCGCACATATTCCCATATCAAAATAATTCTTTACATAATTAGTTTCATGTTCATAATGTACATCTTAAATTGGTTTTTGTTTTCTTTCAATATTTTCAATTTCAAATTTATCCAAATAAAAGAAAAATTATGGATGGATTTCATTTCTTAACCTCCAAATAGTTTGAAAAAAAAATTAGCACTTAAATTCAAAATCACTCATTTCGAGTATTTTTAATCTTTCATAAATTACAATATTACTCTTTGACACTAAATTAAAAAATTTAAAAATTTCAAATGAAAAAAATAAAATAAAATTTGTGGTAGTTATATATAACAAAATTTTGAATCCGTCTTAAATCAATACCATAACATTTTAAGTCCCAATTTTCATATGAAATTTTAAACGGAATCATAATATACCAATTTTTTAAAAATTTAGAATTACTTTTGGAATAAATGATACCGTTCATAATTAATTTAGTCAAATAGAATATAATTTCAACCATTTGTTTTATACTAAGCAAGGTTATTCTACTAGGACCAAGTAGATGGTGAATATTACACTTTTTTCTTTTTTCTTTTTTTCTTTATTTATTATTATTATTACTATTTGAAATGTGATAACTTTTCATTCTTAAAAAAAATTCTCAATTTGGTGTATTTCTACATTGAATTTGGTCTTGTATTTTCATATAGTAAATTTTTCTTGCATGTACAATCCAATTGCTTGAATCATGAACCTAATGGAAATAATTATTGAATGTCTCCATTAAATGGGTAAGATTTCATTAGAATAAGTGCAAGGGTAAAAAAATTCAAATACAAATCATTTAAATTAGTATCATAAAAAGGCATTGCAAAATCTTGTTGGATTTGATTAAGAAAAATTGGGAAAGATTTTAGCTTCCTTGTGTTCTCAAAATTGCAAAGTGGGAGTAGGTTGCCAAAATTGTAGCTTCCCATTTGATGATTGAGTCAACACCTAAGACTTTTGACCTTTGAATTCCAACAAAAATAAAAGAAAAAAAGATGAATATATTCACCCAAATAAATATGGCTTTTATGTTACACTATGGTCCTCAAGTTTGACCAATGCTTAATTTGGACCCTTAACTCAATATATATATATATATATATGGACCCTTATATTTTAAAAATTGGTCAAATTTATAATATATTTTTCCCTCACAACTTCTATTTTGTACCTATTTGGATTTTGATTAAGTGAGAACCAAACTATGAAGTCAAATATTGAACTAATTATGTTTGGTTTCTAAATTTTTTCCCTCCTCATCCTTCAATAAATAAGAATTTTTTTCCTTTTTTTTTTTCAAAACAATTAAGAGACTATTTTTAAATTTTAAAATGTTTGCATCTTGTTTTATCACTAGTGCATCATCGTTCAATTAATTGATGCATATATTATTAATTAAGAGACTGAAGATTCAAATCTCTCACTTGAAAGTTGTTGGAAAAAATATTAGTAACAAAATACATCTCATACATATAATTTTTTTTAATGTTTGTATGTTTATTTGTTTTTGTCCTAAAATTTATTTTCGCTTGTCATTGTTATGAACTCATTATCTTAGTATAGTTTCAATTTAGCTCATATAGTTTCAAGAGTTCTAATTTAGTCTCTATAGTTTAAGTTTAATTACAATTTGTCCCTATAATTTTAAAAGTTTCAATTTGATCCTTGTTCATGTTATTACCACGATAATGGTCCGATTATATTTTTGGCCAATAATTATAGCTTATGGTATTGGTGTTATAGATTGAGTAAACAATAAACTGAAACAAGCGAAATTTTTAAAGTAAATCAAAATTGTTTATGAACTCGAATAGTGAAATTTAAACCATCAAACTTTAGATTTATGTTTTTTTTTGTTTCTAAATTTTAAGAAATATCTAAAAAGACACAAATTTTCAAATGTGTGTTCAAAAAGTGTAATAAATTCACAATCTTTCAACGTTGTTTTCAATGAGTCTATAGACTTTTAATTTTATATCTAATAGATCTTTTAAAATTTCCTCCGTGATTTATATAAAGAAAAAGAATTTATAGAACTGCCATATAGGAAAGTGAAAGTTTACGGTTTTGTTACATTTAAAATTGAATATATTTTATATTTAATTGATCGATTAAATTTCAAACAAATTTGAATATTTCAATAACTTATTAGAATATTTCAATAACTTATTAAAATATTTCAATAATTTATTAGACACATAATTAAAAATTCATAAAAATATTAGATCATTTTGCTAAAAAAAAAAATAATTAAAAATTTGTTAGACAAAAAATTGAAAATTCAAGGATCAAACACAAACTTGAATGATCAACATATGTTCGGATTGATTTTCTTAGTATTTAAAATGATTTTTGAGTGAAATTTATTTTAAGCACTAAAAAATCAATCCAAAAAATCATTAAATTTATAAACTTACAATTTAATCTACTTTGAAATTAAATCAAAATCATAAGAACTAATGGAAACTATACCCCAAACCAAAAGGAGTAATTTGTAATTTATCGTATTTTTAATTTAAAAAATATATTTTATTTGGGGGAATACAAAAGTGGCGGTGGACGATGACCGGCCGATTAGGACTGGTCAACGATAAGAAAATTGACGGTTCACCGTTGTGTTTTTTTTTTAAGAAAAAAATCAATATAATTGTAAAAAAGACGAAATTACCCTTGAAATTTAGCAAGTATACCGTCACAAATACGCACTGTCAAGTCAAAGCTGTCAGTACCCTTTGTGGGATATCCCTCTCTCTCTGTCCATCAATTTCATTTACCTCAATCATTTTCATTTTAAATTTTGTTTTTTTTTTCTTTTTTGAAAAAAGAAAAACAAAAAACAATAATTTGGGCCATTAATTAACAAGTCATATGCCATTTTCAAACTCATTTTCTAGTTCCTAGTGTTGTTTTCTAAGTTTAATGAGAGAAATATGTGGGATACTATCAACTTTCATCATTGTATTATAGTTGACTATGCGATATATTTTGTTTGTTGTTTTTTTTTTAATATAGAGTTCAAAATGATTTTGTAATCATCAATTTAATACAAAAGGATCCCATATTTTGAAATGAACTTACTTAAGTTTACAAATACAAAGAAAATTAGTTGTAAAATAAGAAGGGGAAAAAAACCCACCATGCATTATAATTAAGTTTATGTAAATCAATAATGGTCTTAAGAAACCTAAATCTTAGGGATTTTCAAAAGATTCTTACCTTTTCTTCTTTCCCAATAATAAGGATTTAGAATGAATTCATAGACCATTATCAAGAGGGGAAATAAATAGTTATGCAATATGTTTTTATCAAAAGATTTGTTTGGAGCAAAACTTCCCAACGAGGAGAAATTATTAAGTGAGGTGATCATTATAATGTTAGTGAAAGTTTTTTTTTTTTTAAAAAAAGATAAATATCTTATTTTCGTTCCTAAACTTTGAATAATATTCTATTTTGGTCCATAATTTTTTAAAAACGTCCATTTTAATCCCTCAACTTCGAATATTATTTTATTTTTGTTGCTTAACTTTTAAAAATGTTTGTTTTGGTTATTAAACTTTTAAAAAGTGCTTATTTTAGTCCTGCTATATTAAGATTTTGTTAACTCTTTAACAAAATCGATAGGTGACTTGTATTTTAGGATGACTAGGCTACTAAATAGGTTAGTTATGCTAAAAAGATCTAGAATTCTATTTTTTTATTAGGCAACAAAGCAGGAGAATTTAAAAGACATTTTTAATTCAAATTTTTTAATGTTCAATATTTTAGCGTGTTGATTGTTAGCATTTTACTTCACCTTCATTTTAGCTCAATCCATCCAGAGCCTAGTCATCAAAATATAAGCTCCCTCACATTTCTGTCGAAGAGTTAATATAATTTTAACAATAGGTACTAAGATAAACATTGTTTAAGAGTTTAGGGACTAAAACAAATGCTTTTCAAAGTATAGGGACCAAAAAGATTCAAATATCAGGGACTAAAATAGGATTTAAACTTTTTAAAATTTTTTTATTAAAGGCCATGTACATATTTGAAAATTCACACATCTAATATACTCTTATTATGACCCGGTCTAGTACGTCATTTCAAACATTTTTTGTTAGTTTGAAATGTAAGGATATCACCAACAAAACTAGATTTAGACTTTTTTTTAGACTGACATTATCAACAAGAGAAATTATAGCTAAGCCTCCTACTCAAGAATGATGGGAGAATACTATCTAGAAAACACTCTTTCCAAATCAAAAAAAGACTCTGAGAGGATGCCAAAGCTATAAAAGCTTGAACAACTTTGTTCGCCTCTTGGGGAACATGACAAAAATGCAAGACATTAACAGGTTTGCCAATAAAAATAATGCCCTTAACAAAGACCTGAATATCAGACAAGGAGAAAGGCGCCCCATTAATGAGATTGATAACCTCCAAAGAGCCAGATTCAACTTCTAACGGGGGATTAGACCCTCGCCAATCCTAATAAATCACTTGCAGACCCTCTAAGATGGCCCCAGCTTTCAATAGATTAATGTCACTCCTCGTCTAGAAAAATTTACAACCACTCAAAAGGACACCCCAATTTTAATATCAAATAATTCAGCCAAGTCATCATCTGCCCTTCTGTTCAGACCACACCTTATTCACATTAAGTTTCTAGCAAACATTGTTAGGAGACATCAATAGGAATGAATAGAGGACCTGGTATGAGAAGGAAAAACCAGGGAAGCCAAGGCGATAAGAGTCCTATCCAACTCAGCTAAATGCATCTCAATCAATCTGCGCATGGATTTGACATTGGGGATCCCATTCATGAAACATAACTCCACAAGCACCACATAACGATTAACATGCAATCTATCTCTTTCTTCGAACTTGAACCTCTCCTACATGTCTTAGTAATCCAAAGGCGACATCCAACCCTTGTCAACACCAAACAACCCAATGTAAGATGACATAAAAAAAATCCCAAACAGAATGAAAAAACTTACACTCCCACATGATGTGACTAGTAGATTTCATATAAGCTATGCAAAAAGGACAAAGAGAGTTAGATATAATCCCTTAGAGTGTTAAGTTACTAATGGTGGGGATTAGATCATTAAAGATTATCCGACAGCAATATTTGATATTCGGTTTAGACTATGACTATTATACCAATTGATGAAGATAATGAAACCTCTGTTATCTTCCCAGCCATAAGATATTGTCTACTTTGGATATAAGCCTTGAACCCTCGTGACTTTACTTTTCAAACTATCCGAAAGGGTTTTCACCAATGAAGATAATAAAATGAAATACTAACCAATTTAGGTTTTTGTTGATCTTAAATAAATGAGATACTAGTTAATCACACTTTTTATAGTATTAAAAATACATATTAAAGAAAATGCCTATAATACCCTCATTGGAATATGGCTATTATGATGATAATAAATTTTCATAATCACTACAAGAATATTTAGTAGTATAACCTTTTATTAGCCAATAGGTTAGTGTGTTCCCTAGAAAGCCATACAATCTCCCCAAAAGTCTAAAAGTTAAACCTACTCTTGTTCCCAATTAACCAAACAATTTACAAACACTTGATTTAAAAGGAAAAACAAAAAACCCCTTCCTTTTGCCTTTGAATCATCATTTCAAAATGTTGTCATCATCTTTCTTGTGCAAATTAGCTAAAAAGTGTGCCTAACATGAGACAAATTTTGGTGTTTAATAACCATTGACATTTGGAAAAAAGCAAATTGGATATATATAATCAAGAGGGCAGATATTTATTATTATTATTATTCATAATTATGAATTAAGATAAATAATTAGGTGAAACAACATAGATTAATATATATTATATCAATTCTTAGAGAAAGAAATTAGGAAAAAAGTTATTCCATTAAGAAATTGGAAATAGAATGGCTTTACAAGTCTTTTCCTTAAGAAGCCACACATGTTTGATGGTGAATTGCACAAGTCATATTCAAAGCCCAACAGAGGGACAAACTTTTTTCAATTTCATTGAGATTCAACCCCCCCCCCCCCCCCCCCCCCCCCCCCCCCCCCCCCCCCCTCCAACCTTTCATGTATTATAATAATACTATTTTTTTTTAATTACTTTACCCACTAATTAAGGGGATTCATCATTGATATTTACAATTTTCATTCATAAATAATTTACATTTTCATCTACTTTTAATTGCTTTTATTGAGCCTCATTCTTTAATGAAAATTTAAAAGTAGTAAGAATATTATTTAATATAAGAGATGGTTTGTTTGTTTCGTGGGAATCCAATATTCTCCTAAAGTGGATATATTGATTACCGCATTTATTTTGTAGTAATGTAAGATATCCATACATCTAGAGATTTTCGAACATCCTAGAATGTCCTTATGGAGGGCATCTCGAAAGTTTTGAATGTCTTTCTAAAATATGGGTTTTTTTTATTCCAGTGTTGAGGACATCGTCTTTTTACATTTTTTTAACCCTTTATTTTCTTCACATATCAACCATGTGTTTCACTATGTTTGGTTATATTGTAGTCGTTTTTATTCTTTTGAAAGATATTCAAATTTAAATTTAAATTAATATTTATTATATAAAAATCTCAAATTAATATATATATATATATATATATATATATATATATATATATATATATTTTGTTATTATTCTGTTGAGAAAGGTTATTATTCTGTTGAGAAAGATAACAGGTATAATAACACAACTATATTAATTTAAAAATAAAATAAAATAAATAAATATGTTACATAAGTTTAAATTACATTAAATTAATTATAAATTAATGAATAGTCTTAGCGATATTTTGGAACATTATGTAAATTTAATACCTTTCTGAGTAGAAATCCTACAAATCAAACACGGCCATCCAAGTATTTATTGATATCTTTAAAAATATTCTTACAAAATAAACATGATTATCTAAAGATGTTGAACATCTATAATTCTGGATCTCTATAATTTCAAACATGCATCTAAATATTTCGGTTATTTATCTTCTAAAAAAAATATGGCACCTAATTTTATGTTTAGACTAAATATATAGTTTGATTCTAATATTTGTGTTTCTTTTAATTTCAATTATATAATCTTTTAGCATAAGTTTCATTTCTGTCTTATGTGTCATGGTTTTTTCCTTTTAATTAAGTTCTAACCATCTTAGAAAATAAAAAGTAAATTAAAAAAAAAAAGTGGGTTAAGTTTTCAGTTTCGTAAGTGGACATATTTCTTTCATTATACTAAGGAATATAAGATATTTTTCTAACTTATTTAGATATTTTTTATGTCACATGTCATTATTTTCAGTACGCATTTAACTCAGTGTTATAGGACGAAATGTTTTTGAAGAGAGACTATAAGAGGTCAAATTATTATTATTATTATTATTATTATTATTATTATTATTATTATGAATATTATTATTATTTTAAAAGAGCAAAACATATTATATATAAAAAAAAGACTAGAGACTAAATTATATCTTTACCATTTTATTTTTGTTTTAGTTTTAAATAATTTTTTAATATCTTATTTGTTAGAAATGAAGTAAAAAATTTTACATTTTTTTTAGGCTTCTGACAAGAATTCTCAAAATAAATTTAAAAAATTAAGCCCCAAATATATATATATATATATATATATATAAACTTAGCTCACGTGATAAACTTGATATACCCGATACACTTGATACACTTTTGATATATATTTAATACACTTGTTATACTATTAGATACACTTGATACACCGTTGATAGACACTTGATACGCTTAATACATCATTATACATGGTTGAAAATGACTAGTTATTTAATTGTTTTAAAAAAATCATAAAAATGATTTTTCTAAAAAATACTTTTTTCTCTAGTTATTCCAAACACAACCAAATTGTCAAAATGAGTATACTAAACTGAGTGTTAATGAGCTCTAGGTTGAATCTCCCCCACTTACTCTACCTATGTACTTAAAAACGAAAGAAACAATATCATTTAAAAAGGGGGAAAAACTACAAAAAAGATAAAAAGATGTAACAAATACAAATTAACGTGAATAATAACTCATATTGCTGCAAACAAAAAATACAAAAAGTATACAAATCAATGAAAAAAAATATACAATCGTTATACTTTAAATGTGGTATATTAGTTGATTGATATACCAAAAAACATGGATTTATTAAAAGGACAAAATTGAAATATGAAAGTGAAAATTTAAATTTGAAAATTTTACCATATGCACGCCCCTGATTATATCTTTTAGATTTGAAATTTTCCTTTTTTTTTTTTTTTTTTTTCTTTTTCGTTTTTGAATGTTCCCAATTTCTTCCCTTTTGTTTTTGAGGGTTTGTTCACACATGTCAAGATTATATTGAAAAAATGTGTATATAATTATATATATGTATGTATATATTAAATTAAAAATAGGGAGGAAAAGGAAATATAAAAAGTAGGAAAAGAAAAGTGGGCATAAGAAGAAAGGGATGATGTGGTGGAAAAGAGAAATATTGTAGTTTAAAGTGTTAGCAAAATAAATGATAATGCCATCCAACCTCATCATTGCCATGTGGCTTCACTTAATTCCCACTTTTTTTCTTCTTTTTCTGACCTTTTTTTTTTCTCTCTATATTTCAAATTAATTCATATATATATATATTAGGGTATATAATTTTTGGTTAACCCAAAAGCCCAATCAATCAACCATTGCATGTAGCTGCCTAGCACATGGTTTTGCATTTTCCATGATATGGGTTTAATTAATCCTATGAAACCCAATATATATATATATATATATATATATAATTTAGATACAACTAACTTAGCCAATTAATATATATAATACAACCTAGTTTATTTTATAAAAATTATTTGCATACAACTTAGCAACAATAATATAACCTATTTTATTATTGAATTATGAAGGATGTTTTAAAAGGATCTAGATCAAGCTTGTATCTAAGATTGGACCACCGTCAATTAATGTGTTTCTTAAAAATAATAAATATTATTTAAATTACAAAACTTTAATTTCTTAATTATAGCTAGGTGTGGTAGATGTATCATTCATCAATTCGTAAACATAATTTTAAGCTTTGAATATTTATAGGATAAATTCTACCGAATTCAATTTTCGAACTTTTAGGTTTGTGCCAAATAGGTCCTTAACTAACCTCTAAATAATTGTTTAATGAGTCCCTACACTTTCAATTTATGTCTAATTTTTTTTTTTTAACTTTTAATTTCGTATCGAATAAGTTCCCGAATTTGCAATTTTTTGTCGAATAGGTTCTTAACCTATTTGTTATTTTATTAAAATGGATACAAAATTGAACGTTTAATATGCTATTAGAGAAATAAAATATTCATTGTTTTTTTTTTTTTTTTATCTTTGGTATATTTCATTTTTTTTAAAAAAAAATGTTGAATATTCAAGAGTCTAAGACCTATTTGTTAGACATAAATTTAAAAGTGTAAAGATCTATTAGACATAAAATGAAAAATTCAAGGATCTATTAGATATATTTTAATGTTTGGAGACTATTATAGTCTCTAACATTAAATTAATGTTTATGAACTAAACGTGCAATCTTATTGTGCATACATTATTAAAAGGATTTCCAAAAATAGAAAATAAGGGAAACTATTTACACGAAATAGCAAAATTTTGATATTCTTTGATAGAGGCTGATAAAAGAGTATTAGGTTCTTATCAATGATAGAAATTGATAGAAGTCTATCAGTAGGTTTTGTTTCATTTCTATTTGTATAAATAATTTGATATTTTTTTTATATAATATTTTATGAGATAATTTATATAATATAGAGGAATGAATATGGTGAGAAGTGATGTCTTAAAAGACACAAAATATCTGAAGTAAGATTTTAGGGTTAGTAAAGAATGATAGTTCATGGAATTGAATGAGAGAGGGAGAGAGAGGGTGAGACAATCTCTTTACTTAACTTGCAAAGAAAAACATTAACCAAATTGTATTAACAGTTGAAATACAAATCTACACTTGCATGCATGGATTTGGATATTGGATATTGGATATGGTCAAATTATTATACTACACAATTTTTTAGATTTTTAGATACCCAATGCTTTTTCTTCTCTCTCTCTCTCTCTTCAGTCTGATTTTACTGTTGTTTTCTCTTAATTTGCCTTTGTTTGGTTTATTAAGGGATTTATAGAAATAGTAAAAAATTATTCCTTCACATAGCATCAAATGATGGAGTTCTATCAATTCCTATCACACTATAGATTTTTATTAGCTACTATCAGTCTATATCAAATAATATTAAATTTTGATATTTTATATAAATAATTTTCTTAATTTTTCTATTTTTGAAAATCTTCCTATTAAAAATGACGTTTTTATAATTCTTTATATATTAAATATTAAAAGGGGTTAAATTAAATTTGTTTGGTATAGAAAGTATATTATGAATTTGGAAGGCCACACGTTTGGATTGTGAAGTCGCATGTAATGCAATGTAATTGGTTTTGCATTTTAATAATAATAATAATAATAATAATAATAATAATAATAATAATAATAATAATAATAATAATGTTGCAAATTGACGGCCGACAGCATTTAAATAAAGAGAAAAAGAACATGATGTGTTGCCTTCCCCTCCGTGGCTTCAACATCATCCACTCTTTTTTAAATAAATTTTAGTGTTACGATACCATATTCCTTTTGTTTACGGTATAATTTTATTTTTTACGTGAATTTTTGGTATTTTAAAGAGGAATGTTTTGAAGTGACAAACAATAAATAAAGAGTATCTATAATACTTAAAATTCTTTCATTAAATTTAAGACTAAAGTAACTTCATACCCTTTATAGTATGTCATGAGAAAATCTTACGACATATATGAAAGATGGAGTTAACAAACGCAAGAGGGTGATTTCCCCTGATGTATGATATGTACGAAGCGGAGTTGTGAAGTTCATTTCTTTTAAAATTTTATAACTTGGTACTAGGTTTTCAAGTTATAAACTTAAAAAATTTACCCAAGTTATTCAAATTCAAAATACAATATTTATATATGTATATACAACAGAAGCACAAACGACGTAAATTTAGCGATTTTAATTTTAGACTAATAAAACCTATTATATAACATTAATCATGTCTCTAACGCGTTTTTGTTTTCATGCACTCTCTCACTATCTTTTAATCATAAGTTCTTTTGCAAAATTTGGATATGTTAATTAATATGTTTCTTACCATATTCTAGACTTTTTTAAACAGTGGTAGGAGTAGAGGATAAATTGAATAATTGGCTTTTGAAATATGATAATATATCTACTCAATTATGTTTGGATTGATATATATTTATAAGATCATTCATGAACGACTTGAAGACAAATGAATGATGTCACCATGCCTCATCATAATTTTTTTTTTGTCAATATATTGTTCTTTCTTTCTATTTATGTGCCCAAATTTTCTTGTTATGTGATAATTAATTTGAATTTAAAATGAGTTAATTGAAAATAAGATTGGACTGAATCCTTATAGCTTGGTCGGTAAAGTATAATGATGAAGCCAAAAGAGGTGGGTTAAAGAGACAGAATGTTGGAAATATGTTTTGTTTTCTTTTGATCAAAGTGTGTTTAAAAGGTCAAATTGTGTTAGCTAATGATAGCAAATCCTTTGACAACTTACTACCTTTACTAAACCACGCTAATTGACTATCTCTTAATTTCATTGAAAAACTCCCCCAAAAATTAATTGCTATTACATTACAATAATATGAGATATTGTCATTTAGCTGTCCATCTAAATTTTATTACGAGTTGTCAAACGATTTTTTTGCCTTTCACGTTACAAATTCAACTAATTAAAATATTTATGTAGAGTTCTTTAAAAATTACGTTCTCGTCAAAGTGAGCTTAGCTCAACGAATTCACATGATCTTTCTTAGATCGAAGGTTTAATCTCTCATTTATGTAATTATTGCACTCAAAACAAAGAACCGTGTTATCTTTATATTCATTTTTAATGAGTTCCACTCATTTTCGGTATGGTACAAATAAACAATATAAACATAGTGTGAAAATTAGGGCAAAATATTGTTATGGGTAGATTTATTGATGTAGGTTAAGACTGTGAGAGTCTAGAAAGATAGGAGGCCTATGGAGAGAGGTAGCTCAAAGGACCCATGGGAGAGCCTAATGGTAGCTCAAATGACCCATGAGGGAGCCTAGAGTTAGCTCAAGCCTAAAAGGACCTCTAAAGAGCCTAGAATGAGCTCAAATGACCCTATAAAAGAGCCTAGAAGGGATTTAGATGACCAATGAAGGAGCCTAGAGTTAGCTCAAATAACTTATGGGAGTGAGCTTAGAGGACCCATGAAGAAGCCTAGAAGAAGCTCAAATGACCCATGAGAAAGCTTAGTGGTAGCTCAAAAGACCCATTATGAGCTTAATGGGAGCTCAATAGTATCCCATGAAGAATCTGAGAGTCACATTAAAGACACTGAAGAATCCATGGAAGACTTCTGTAGGACCCATAAAAGACTTTAGAGGACCCATGGAAGACCTCAGAGTAAGTGATTTTGAAAGCGTCTAGATTCTCGATGGACAATCCATAAAGGAACCATCGAGGAATTGAGTGAATGATCCACTTAAGCATCAATTACAACATCATATGGTGGTAGCATTACCACCCATCAAGTATTAACTCTAAGATTCCAAAAATTGAAGAGAGGAAGTTATGAGCCCAAGTGTCAATTACACATTATTATCCTATATGATTGACCAAAGTCATTGGTCGAAAGTATGCCTAAAATCTTCTATTGTTAAATTATTCACAAACTCGAGACTGACTTGAACATCAAAGTGTGTGGTTTGACACCACATCGGTATTCATTTTCTATGTCTTGCAGGACTCTTTGACTATTTTATATCAAATCCGATTCATTTTTCAACGATCAACATGTTTTTAGTAACTTTTAAGTAGGTTGTGATTTTGATAGAATTCAACAATGGGTAGGATTTTTGATAAAAGAATTAAGGGGGTTGATGGAAAAGGAAATGAAAAGAGAGGGGTGGTGTAGAGGAATTAGGGATAAAGGGGAGTGTGTACTGCTAATGGAGATGTGGACCAATGGGCAAAGCATGCATATAGTACCACGGCTTAGTGAAGAGAATTAGAATAAATGGAAAACATGGGTGTGGGTGTGGTGTTCTCAAAATTAGGATATGAGGTTAATGGTGCAGACAGCTTCCCACCAAACAAAGCTGGTGGCTACCTTTGGGGTCTTTGATAGCTGCATTTCCCTGCATTTCTCTTTATTATTTCACCCCTCACCCAGCCCACTATTATTCATCCACTTTGTCTTTCTTAGCCATTCTCCTTTTCCCACTTCTCTACTTCATCTTTTCCTTTTCCTTTCCCTTTAACCACTCCTTTTCCTACCAATATATCTCCCAAATATCTTCCATCTATATTTTTAATTCTCATCACTTGTGTGGATATAATATCATCATCTTGAATTTTCCACTCTAATGTCTCATGATGTATATGCCACTTTCCTAGGACCCCCAAAGTTTATAGCTATTAAATTCTCTTCTCATACCAAGACAGAAAATTTGAAGTTGTTTCTTCGTCCACGGCATAATGGAATGATTTTGAAGTTTGATGAATGACATGTTATTTTAGGGACCTCAAAATTCAAAAGACGAGAAATTTCTATACTTGTGTAATCCTTTTGTAATTAAAGAGGCCAGATGTGATGCATTAATGTGAAGATGGGGTTTTGCTGGATATGGGTTGACATATATTTAAGAAGGAAATGGAATTGGGTAGAAGAAGAGCTTTTAATTGAATTTAGAGAGATCAGTTTTGGCACAATTAAACAATGAATGCAGGGCAAGAAAAGATGAAAAAGAAAAAAGCAGCTTCATAGGGATCAGAGTTCTGGTGGAAAAGATCTCTGGAGAAAAAAACACAGATACAAGCAGAGAGAGAGCAGCTGCCAGAAGAAAAAAAAAAAAGAGTGAACCTTGCAAAACCCAAACAAAACAAAGTACCCTATCAACAAAACAAAATTATTACTATCATTATTATTTCTCATACTCAGAAAAAGGACCACCATAGTAATGGGTAGGAATGCATCAAAATGAACAGAGGGGGGATGTGGGACAATGGTTGAGGAAGTGACATCTGATCATCCATATCTGACGGCTGACAGGCAAACGAGAGGGTAGTGTGTGCAACTGGTATCAATATCAATATTTATTGAATTACTTCTGCTAAACTAGAGAGGGTTCTTATGAGTAAATATGATAATGGAAAAGTAGGCAGCCTAAATAAGGACCACCCGAGTGGTTTCTTCCCAACTGCTAGTATAGTATAGTATAGAGTGGTCCTAAATATGATGGCAATCATAAGATTGGAAAAGGAAAGAGTGGTGTCGACAGTACAAACCTCCGCTGTAATCCACATTCGTACAACGTATCTTGTAAGATTTCTCACAAGTCACAACACGACGCGACCCTCCATGCTTTCCTTTCCTTCCTCGTTTCTCATTCTCCTGCATATGTAAATATATAACATATATACTCTTGAAGGAACACGTCCAGCTTCAGCCAAAGATTTTCCTTTTGGTTGGATTTGTTTTTCAGCTTTCTTGCTCCTTCAAATCTTTGCAACTCAAAGAGGAGTGGACCCGATGACCTGCATTATCCAGAATTTCAATTAGAGTGGAGTTTGAATTTTGTTGGTACATTCATTGCTCCCATATTACAAAAAGAGTGAAGAATAGTTCATAGCAATTGTGATAAGATCTAGTCTTCTTAAGTTGTAAATTGTAATTCTCCCCTCCCCTGGCTGTCATATGGACCAAGGAACAATGTTATAGTTTTCTTCAGTGAATTCCAACCCACGACAACACTCTTCTCCTCCATCATGCAACTCCTAGTTTCCCAAGTCATCTAGACAGGCCAGAATGAACCAATTTATGGACGCTTTAGAAAAAATAGATATGTATTACTTGGCCGAATATATGGGCATTTCACCACCAGCAAATGGTTCTCTAAACTCAGGGTACAGACTATTAACCATAGCTATCATTCAAGACCAAGTGATGAAAAAACTAGAAAGCCATATCAGAGATACAGTATCTTTCAAAATTAGGTAGCTCTTAGAAGACTTTTGGATGCAACAGGAAGTTCTTGACATATTTAGGCAAGTAAGATTCAGGTTCGGCCAGAGCTATTCCTTTCGATTGGATTTGCTTTTCAGCTTTGTTGCTCGCAATCTTTGCAATTCAAAGAGGAATGATAACCTGCAGGTCCTGCACTGTTCGTGATTTCAGCTTGGATTTCAATTAGAGTTTTGAGTTCATTTAGCCAAATAATTCTTTGGATGGTACATTTATTCCTCTGTAAGACATAGGGATTAAGAACACTATAATCACCAAAACGCAGCTGGTAATCAGGAACTAGTTGCTTTTAAGTAGCAAGATCCATTCCAACTTGACCAAGGAATACCGTTTTGGATTTCTCCAATGAATTGCAGCCCAAGACAAAGGCCCTTAACCCCATAGTGCCAGTCCTGGTTTCACAATACATCTAGACAGGCCAGAAAGAACGAAATTATGGAGGCCTCTGTAAACTTTGATATACAGCACTCAGCCCAAAAATATGGACCTTACACCAGCAATATGTTCTTTGATGTTTGAACTCAGGGCAGTCTATTTAGTTATTAACAATTGCTACCATTCAAGAGATCAGAAAACCAGATAGCCGTTTTTGAGATACAGTAATGTTCAAAATTGGGTAGCCCATACGAGAGTTTTGAATCAAAGAAGAAATAATTAACATATTTTGACAATTACATTCGCGTTAACATGTGAATACTTGAATTATAAATTGTTGGTATGGAGGCAATTTGAATTTGTCCTCCTTTCTTATTTGCTCTAGAGGGCACATTCTACTGAAACTGAGAATAGAGAACTAACAAAACTATTAATTAGGCATTGATCGATCAGCTCACATCCATAAAGATGTTTGTATAGACATTTTGTGGGTTTTACAAAGTAAAAGGTTACACGAAATGTTCAGTGGGGTATTCATGCTCATATCCATTGTAGTCATAATACAATCTCTCTCCCTTAGATATATCTCTGTTTGCAATCAGTAGAACTCTACATTCACCATTTACATTGAACCTTGCGCACTTCAGGTTTTGCTTTTTCCTACCATCACTGCATAAAAAAAGACAGCCTCAAATCAAAAGGGGGAAAAAACAAGGAAAAGTATAAAATGAGGAATCTAGTCCTTCTGAAGTTTCTCAAACATCAGAGTATGACAAGAAATGAAGAGGTAAGAGCTTACGGTGTATGGTTGTTGATTCCATTTATGAAACGGGCAATGTTACTACGTTTGTCAGGACAAATGACGAGGCTTTTAGATGGGTTAGTAGCAGACAGTAATGTCATCATACTATCCCCATCATCCTGTTCACGGTTCCTTAAGTAATCTACATCCCCAGTATATTCTGTAATTATGGTCAAGTCCTTTATGAACCTATCAGCTTCCACAGTGAACCTGTGACCATGTATGAATCAATTGAGCTGTGCTCCTATCGAACAAAAGGAAAAAAAAAACATAGGATTATGCAGATTCACATACCCTTCTCGAGGATCAAACACAACCATAAGGGGAGGCCATTCCCCTCTCTCCATCATACTTCTGCACAAGTTTAAGGTTTCCACGTCCTCTTTTGGAAGAACCTAGAATGCAGATAACCAAAAGACTTCAGCATCACAGAAGAAATCAGACAAAAAGCCACCAGACAACCAGTGACTTGCATAAATTTTGGCATTGAAAAACTACAACCCTAAGTTAGGCAGAAAAGTATTTTCTAAATGCTCTTAACATGTATCCATCTAGTTTAAAGAATAAAGATTTTCAGTGAGTCATTGCTATCCGACGGTAGTATTTGGTCTGTGCATTTCTATAATTTGAAACTCCATTGCATCCAATAAAAACAATGGCATCCCCAAAAAATTTTGCACCAAGCAAGGATTATATTAGAACAAATGGCCAAGATTGATAACTAACACCCACTACATTCCTTTCCTTTTAAGAAAGATATAAGGACTTTCCACTTTACCTGCATTCCTCCATGCTCGAGAGATGCACAGTTTGCTGACCTTGGCGCCATCCCACGCATATATGTAAGCTCATTGCTGAAATCTGTACCTGTAGCCGTCAATGCTGTTGCCAGTGATGCCATTTGTTCCAACCGTCTTGCAGGATCTGCTGTCGGATTAAACGGCAAAAGCTTCCTTCTCTTTTTACTCAGTACTAAGCTACCAGCCCGTCTTCGTTTCTTTCTGTTTTCTGAAAAACAACGATGCAAGGAAAATTATTTCAATTGTGACCCAGAGAAACCTTAAACCAAGAAAAGGATGGTAGCAAACTCGAATCCCCAGTAGTATAACTTTCCTACCTAGGCTTAAATCCGTTTGAGAGTCCGCAGGTCTTTGGATGCGGAAAAAATCAACAATTTTGGTTTGCACAAGAGGGAAAGCTGCAAAGTAAGAGACCAGTAAGAGTAAGAACCACTAAAAAGATGAAGATCTACAACTAAACTTGATCTAAGTTGGTGACTAGCAACGAAAGAAATGTACAGGAAACTTAGAACCCAAAAACAAAACAAAAAAACAAAAAAAATCGGTTACATCTTTAGCACTATAAAGTTGGAAGGTTAATCAAGTTCTACCTCGAATAAATAAATAAATAAATAATGAAGTTCTTCCGTCCGCTCGGTAACAAACTAATCGCTTACTCGAACACAGAACATTAATCAGAACTTTAAAGGAGACACAAAATACGAAATGCGAGTTCCATTCCGCAATGCATGCAAGCAAATGAATAGAACAAAGCAGGTCTACTCGAGAGTCCAGATCAAATGAAATAAGTTAAAATCAAAGGGAAGAAAGAGAGATGATACATTTGAGTTTCTTGTGGTTGGAGCAAGTCGAGCAGAACCAGGATCCCTTGGGGACGGAAGCGAGGATGGGGGTAAGACAAAAGAGATGATACCCTCGATCGCATTTGTCGCAGAGGAGAAGCTCAGCCGGAGAGTCGCCGGAGCCGCATTTCTGACAGGAAATGTCGTCGTATTGGTCGTGATCTGATGCGGAGGAGGGTTTGGGAGCAAGAGTTCTCCGTTTGTGCATCATTTTTGGGGGAAATGGATTGGGATTGGGAAAATTGGCGCGATGTTGAGAGATGTAAGGAATGGGTATTTGAAGAATGAATTAGGGCATCTGGCGCGCTTTTTGGTTTCCCGGCAAAACTCCCCGCCATTACCTCACCCACACTTGTCTTCCTCTTCTCTCTCTTTCCTTCACCCCATGGGTTGGGCTATAACTCACTTTTGGGCCTCCTGGGCTCCAAATTCGGCCCAATACCTTCTCTCATGTTTACCTAAATACCCTATTTTCCCAACTTAGTTTTACAGATGTCCAAATATTTACAATTTTTACATAAATAGATTTCAGTTTCTATTTAGTTCACATTTACCCCTAATTATGGATTTTTTTTAAAAAAATTTACTTTATAACTATTTCCATAATTATATTATTTGGTACGTTTGTTACAATTGACTTTTTTTAATATGTATCTGATTCCCAAAGTGGCTACCATAACGGGAGGAGTGACAGTCAAATAAAATACCTAATTATTTCTTCCGTGGACAAGGCACTTACCTCCAAATCTTAAAAAGTAGCGAATCATTCCAGTTATAACCTTTTACCTTGTGCAAGAATCGTTTCTTTTTATGGGAGTTCAAATTAGGTGGTAGCATACCCCTAAAAATAATTCACATAGTTCGTTAACTTGTTAATTATGCCTTGAAGTAATTCTCCGTTCTAGTCTTGGATTCTATGTCACACCTAATCAATTGAAAGATAAAACAAAACATAAGTATAATAAAATAAGAGGTCTAAGTGAACCCCTTAAAAAAATTATCAATTTGTTTTCTTACAGGAATAAAAACAAAAAGGACTTGTTGATTATATATATATTATATGTATATGTATATGTATATATGTATGTATGTATATACACACTCTCATGCTTTATGTCTTTTTTTCAATATATTCTCGTCCGTGTCAATCGAGAAAAATGATTGAAATGACTATCGAGAAATCCCAATTTAATCCCTCCAAAAAAATCCAAATAAAAATAGCAAACTTTAAACTCCATTTTT
The DNA here is from genome assembly GCF_027475165.1 of Benincasa hispida. Lineage (NCBI taxonomy): Eukaryota > Viridiplantae > Streptophyta > Magnoliopsida > Cucurbitales > Cucurbitaceae > Benincasa > Benincasa hispida. Next base: position 23,056,866 of record NC_143489.1, on the reverse strand, counting down.
TGAAGAATTTTTTTTTGTTTGAAAGCCAATCCAAACAAGATTTTCAGGTGGATTTCAACCAAAGTTGTTTTCATTTGAAATCTACCTACAGATTATGGTTCTACTCTCTTTCGAATTGAAATGGTTTTTGTTTTTTGTTTTTTTTCAAACCCTAGTTATTCGAACTAGTAATAAAAACACACAAAGAACCTTGAACTCAACGCTTCCAATTAACATATTAAATGAAAATAGACAAACAAAAACAAAACAAACAAAACATATTGTAAGGTGCAAATTTATATTTAAAACGGTTTATTGATTATATTTAAAACGGTCTATTGATTATTTTTAAAACGGTTTATTGATTATCTTTAAAACGGTCCATTGATTATTTTTAAAACGGGCTGTTGATTAATTTTTAAAATGGTCCATTGATTAATTTTAAAACGGTCTGTTTCGATACTGAATGCCTGTAAAAGGCGAGGCCTTCAGCAGTTCTTAAAACACAGAATTCATTTTCTTAATTCTCAACTTCATTTTCCTCTCCTCCTCCATCTTAGCTTTCCGAGCAGTAAGTTTAGAAAGGGTGTACGTTCCGATCGGTAACGGTGCATTTTCGATTGATTTTCATTTAGTTGTTTTATCCAGGGGACGACGTGGTAATTTTCAGACCTGCTTGCACACTTTGGCAGAGCCATGAAACGTCTTAAAGAGAGGAGCTCCGCGACTCAGCCTATAACGAGTTTCTGTTTTGTAGATTTTGCTCTTCGCTTGACCGTCGTGCCTTGACAGTTTACAGCTCGTCATTCTAAGTGCCCTGCCGTTTCCAACAATTTTAAGACGTTCTACATCATCAATGACCCTCAGTAGCAATAATGAGATATATGTGTTGGCTTTTTGGCCCTTAATCTCAAATTAATTAATTTTAATTAATTAATTAATCAATATTTTGATGATATCAAACTCAATTTTTAATTACTAAAAATCTTAGTGTTTTAATATGTTCATAGCATAGAGCTCGGAACAACGATTCTAACACATCTTGAATCACTAAAATCGGAGCTAAAACAAAGATGATATGACCGAAACAAATCTATAGAGAAAATACCGTGGTGGATGATGTGGCATAACCAGACCATTTGCATGTAGACATGTGGCAACATATTGGTTGAATGGTGGATCATTAATTAACATATGATGGACTTTTGATTTTTGGATTGATTTAAAATTAAAAAAATTGAAATTAAAAATAAATTTAAAAGGAAAATAAGTTTAATATTATTTTATGTTTGTGTCTAACGGCTAGTTTTTTACACATGGTATGTTTTTTATTTTTGAATTGATTTGAAAAAGAAAAAATTTAAAAAGAAAATAAATTAAAAGGAAAATAAATTTAATATTATTTTATGTTTGTGTCTAACGGCTAGTTTTTGACACATGGTATGTTTTTTTAGTTTTTGGATTAATTTTAAAAAGAAAATGAATTTCAAAAGAAAAGGAATTTAATATTATATTTTGTTTGTATCTAACGACTAGTTTAGTTTAAAATCTCCATCATTGACTTTTCTTTTCTAAAATCCAATGGTCCAAATTAATCGTGGTTTCTAAAAAAATTTCCATCTCTATATAAACCATCTTCCTCTCCAAATTTTACATTTCATAATCCTCCAAAACTTAAAAGTTCCATTGTTGCTCTCTCTAAGTTCCCAATTTTTTTTTTCTTTTCATCTTATTCTTGAGAGAGTGTTATTGTATTGTGAGGATACACTTGTTGAGTGCTTAAACTTGTAAATCCACTATAGTGAGAGTTGTATTGTGTTCTTCAAAAATTCCAACATTTGTAACAGTTTGATCCTAAACCGTGGAAAGGATCGGGTTTGCTCTTGAACCCGTAAAAGGAGTGATGGTGTAACGGTTGGGCTCTAATCCGTGGAAAGAGTCGGAAAGATTTTATTCAAATTCCCAAGAGGCGCTTGGGGAGTGGAGTAGGTCGAGTTTGACCGAACCACTATAAAAATTACGGTGTCTTCTTCTCTAACTCTTTCCTTTTTATTCTTGCAATTAATTTAAGCAATTTATTGTATGTTTTAGTTTGTTCTTATTTATTTGCTAAAATTTGATAGAATTAAATTATCATATTTTTTGTCATCTTATTTGTTGCATAATTTGAATTTTTTTTATTATTTATAAAAAGTGTATTAATTAGTTTAATTGGGTTAATTTAGAAAAAAAGTTTAATTAAACCCTATTCAGCCCCCCTCTAGGGTTGCCATATTGATCCAATAATCTGACCTCAACCATCCATTCTGGTTCGAAAGAGCGAACTTCAAGCGGTGGAAGCAAAAGATGTTGTTCTTTCTCACCGTTAAGAAAGTTGCCAAAGCTTGTATCAGTGCTAAGTCGATCGTCCCTTTAGAAGAACTAACTGAACAATAGATAAAAGAAGCTACTGACTGGGAGGAGAAAAACTTTCTATGTAAGAATTTCATTTTAAATGGTTTGACTGATGATCTGTATGACTACTACAATACAATGAAGACAACAAAGGAGGTATGGGATGCCCTATAAAAGAAGTATGACACCGAGGAGGCCGGGTCGAAGAAATATGCGGTTAGCTGTTATCTCAAATTCCAGATGACGGATGACAAATCCGTGGAGGCCCAATCCCATGAACTTCAGAAGATAGCCCAGAGATAATTAATGAAGGTATGCCTTTATACGAACAATTCCAAGTTGCTATTATTATTGATAAACTTCCCTTCTTGTGGAAGGACTTTAAGAACACTTTGAGGCATAAGACCAAGGAGTTTTCCTTGGAGAGTCTTATAACCCGTCTAAGGATTGAGGAGGAAGCCCGAAAGGAGGACCAGAGAGAGGAGGTGAACGCAATACCTAGGAAACCCACCTCTGCCATGGTAAAACCTGACCAAAAATCTAAGGGGACAAAAAGGAAATGTTAGAACTGTGGCTTCAGCAACTAGAACTAACAGAAAAAACAGAAGCCCCCTTCAGGAGAAACGGTATAGTTCCTATGCTTTAATTGTAATAAACCTGGGCACATGGCTAGGAACTATAGGAACAGGTGTCGTCCTGCTGGTCAGGCGAACCTGACAAAAGAACCGTTAGTCGCCATGATCACAGAAGAAAATGTGATCGGTGGTTGTGAAGGGTGATGGATAGACACTGGCGCGATGCACCATGTCTATCATGACCTTAGTCTATTTAAAACTTATACTGAAACTAAGGATAAGAAAATTCTGTTGGGAGATCACCACTCCACGAAAGTTACTAGAACCGGCGAGGTGGAATTGAAGTTTACCTCTAGGAAGACCCTCACGTTGAAGGACGTTCTACACACTCTGGAGATACGAAAGAATTTGGTTTCGGGCTATCTTCTCAACAAAGCTGGGTTTACTTAAACTATAGGGGCAGACTTATATACCCTTACCAAAAATAATGTATTTGTAAGGAGAGGGTATGCAATTGAGGGAATGTTCAAATTAAATCTAGACCTTAATAAAATGAAATCTTTTGTGTATATGCTATGTTCTATGAATATTTGGCATGCTAGACTCTGTCATGTGAATAAGAATTTAATTAGTAACATGATTAGACTGAAAATGATACCTAAGTTATCCACGAATGATTTTGATAAATGCAACTATTGTAATCAGGCTAAAATTGTTAAAACTCCGCATAAATCTGTACTTAGGAATTCTGAGCCTCTAAATTTGATTAATTCTGATGTCTGTGAATTTGATGGCATATTGACTAGGAACAGTAAAAGATATTTCATTACTTTTATTGACGACTGCTCTAATTTTACTTTTGTATACCTGTTGAAAAAAAAAAGTGATGCTTTTGATGCCTTCAAACTTTTTATTTCTGAAATAGAGAATTAGTTTAATAGAAAAGTTAAAAGACTTCATAGTGATAGAGGAACCGAGTACGACTTGGATAGTTTTAATGAATTCTTTAATTCACATGGAATAATACACGAAAAGACCACACCTCAATCTCCTGAAATGAACGGAAAAGTCGAAAGGAAAAATAGAACTTTAGCTGAGCTAGTAGTTGCTATTTTACTTAGTTCAAGAGCCACGTCTTATTGGTGAGGTGAATTTATCCTTACCGTGTGTTATGTCCTAAATAGAATCCCGAAATCTAAAAATAAAACTTCACCTTACGAAATTCTCAAGAATAAGAAACCAAACTTGTCCTACTTTAGAACATGAGGTTGTCTAGCCTTTGTAAGGATTCCTGAACCAAAAAGGAGAAAGTTGGCTGGTAGAGCTTACGAGTGTGTCTTTATAGGTTATGCCTTAAATAGTAAAGCCTACAGGTTCTGTGATCTAGTGAACTAAGTGCTTATTGAGTCAAATGATGCCGACTTCTTTGAAGATAGGTTTCCATTTAAATCAAGGAATAGTGGGGGCTCTGGTTCAAGTGGTATAACCCTAGTTAGAAATCCTAACCCTAGAGAGGAAACTTAGACCTGATGGGACTGTCGACAAATTTAAAGCCAGTTTAGTAGTCAAGGGCTTTAGACAGAAAGAAAACGTAGATTTCTTTGACACCTTCTCCCCTGTCACTAGACCTCTATCCGTGTCCTGTCCTCTCTCGCTACCCTTTATAACCTCATAGTATATCAGATGGATGTAGAAACCACTTTCTTAAACGGTGAACTTGAAGAAGAGATTTACATAGAACAACCTGAGGGTTTTGTTGTCCATGGTCAAGAAAATAAGGTGTGTAAATTAGACAAATCTCTCTATGGACTAAAACAAGTACCTAAGCAATGGTATGAAAAATTTGACAACCTTATTCTATCTAAAGGTTTCAAGGTCAATAAAATGACAAATGCATCTACCATAAGTTTGATAATTACCATTGCACTATCTTGTGTCTATATATAGATGATTTATTGATCTTTGGGTAGAACTTGCACGTCATAAATGATGTAAAATCAATATTGAGTGTGAACTTCGACATGAAAGACTTAGAAGAAGCTAGTGTAATCTTAGGCATAAAAGTAAATATGTCTGAAAAGGGAATTTCTTTGGATCAATCTCACTATATAGAAAAAATTCTAAAGAAATATAATTACTTTGAGTGTAAACCAGCTTGTACTCCTTATGACCCCAGTGTCAAGTTGTTCAAGAACACTGGTGACAGTATTAATCAATCTAAGTAAGTGAGCATCATAGGCAGTCTTAGATACGCTACCGATTGCACTAGGACTGACATAGCTTATGTTGTAGGACTACTTTGCAGGTTTACAAGCAGACCTAGTAAAGAGCATTGGAATGCTATAGAAAGGGTCATGAGATACTTAAGAAAACCCAAAACCTAGGATTACATTATCAAAAGTTTCCGTTGTCCTGGAAGGTTCAGCGATGCTAATTGGAACTCTCTTTCAGATGATTCAAAGGTTACAAGTGGCTATGTCTTTAATATAGCTGGCGGAATTGTCTCTTGGAAGTCCAAGAAATAGACTATTTTAGCCCAATCTACGATGGAGTCAGAAATGATAGCACTAGGACAACTAGTGAAGAAGCAGGTTGGCTTAGAAGTCCGCTATCAGAGATTCCCTTATGGGAAAAGCCGTTACCAGCCATATTGATCCATTGCGATAGTACTGCATCAATCGCAAAAGTTTAGAACTGTTACTACAACGAAAAGATACGTCAAATACGTCGTAAGCACAGTACCATTAGAAAGTTTCTCACTACTGGTGCAGTTAGAGTGGATCACATACGAACTGATGAAAATTTGGCAGATCCTTTGACAAAAGGACTAACTAGAGAAATGTTTTTCAGAACCTCAGAAAGGATGGAACTCATGCCTATTGAAAAATGAATTATAGTGAGGAAAACCCAACCTGTAGACTAAAGATCCCAAGAAACAAGTTCAACGGGTAATAACTGATCACAAGTGATATATAGTGAATCATGCTAAACCAAACACAGAGTTCCAATCTTATGACTTAAAAGTCTGAGCATGATATCCTGAAGTGTAAGAAAGGTTGAACTCAGTTCTTAATGAGATCTATACTTGATGACAAGTGGGGTATCCAGCTACAAAGAGTACCCTTGATAGACTCACCTGTGTGAATGTGGAAGTGAGGGCCGTTTCCTATGGAGTTTATAGGCAAACTCTTTAGAGCATTCACTAAATTGGGATTCACGTGCTAGGCCTTAAAAGCACAGGCTTTCGTACTACACCCTAATGACACTCTGTATGAGATGCTGTTAGAGATAGAGTTCAAAACCAAGGGTTACTCTAGTATATTCTGAATCATCTACACTATGTAAAGGTTGAAGTCATAAGACACCTTTGCTTATGCACAGTGTTGATAGACTGAATCTGCTCGATGAAATCTTTCCTCTCTTCTCGTTTTGTTTAAATTTCCAAGTGGGGGATTTTCGGGTACAAATTTATATTTAAAACGGTCCATTGATTATATTTAAAACGATCCATTGATTATTTTTAAAACGGTCCGTTGATTATTTTGAAAATGGTCCGTTGATTAATTTTTAAAATGGTCCGTTGATTAATTTTAAAACAGTTTGTTTCGATACTGAAGGCCTATAAAAGGTGAGGCCTTCAGCAGTTTGTAAAACATAAAATTCATTTTCTTAATTCCCAACTTCATTTCCTTTCCTCCTCCATCTTAGCTTTCCGAGTAGTGAGTTTAGAAAAGGTGTATGTTCCAATCGGTAACAGTGCATTTTTTATCAGTTTTCATTTGGCTGTTTTATCCTGGGGATGATGTGACAATTTTCAGACCTGCTTACACACTTGGGCAAAGCCGTGAAACGTCTTAAAGAGAGCGATCTCCGCGACTCAGCCTATAACAAGTTTTTGTTTTGCAGGTTTTGCTCTTCGCTTGACCGCCGTGCCTTGATGGTTTATAGTTCGTCGTTCTGAGGGCCCTGTCATTTCCAACCCATATTAACCCACCAATCTAGGAAAGAGTATTATGAATATTATAATAATAAATAGATGCTCATTACTTAGTGTCCCAAAGCCATGTGTCACCCTTCATGTTGTCCACGTGCCTTATAATTATTCATGCATGGTGTCTATGTAAGTTCACATCTTACTTGTCACTTTGCTTATAAATAGTGGTATTTGGTGGATCTTAAAATCACACACATATTGAGCAAACTCCATACAAATTGGAGAAAATTGAGAAATTTGAGAATTTTCTCATATCTTATTTTGTCAATTTGTTTTATTTTATTTATTTATATTATGTTTTATTTATTTAATATTTATTTATTTTAATATTATATTATATTTTATTATTATCCGTGTTCCCGTTATGCTTCTCAAATTCACAACGTGTTATCAGCACGAGCTCCTGTCGTTTTTCCCGCTAAAGGTAGGTCCTAGAAGTATGTCGGTTTTTCTCAATTCGTTATAATTAATAAATCTAATGTTATATTGCATATTCAATATCTATTAAATTTCTAACATAAGTACAATATTTTATGATAGTGTTGTCATGAAAAATCTCACGAAATTAGAATTTACTGTCCTTGATATTAACAACAATAATTATTTATCATGGGTGCTTGATGCCGAAATCCATCTGGATGCTATGAATCTTGGGGAGACTATTAAAGAAAAGTATCTTAATTCTTACAATAAAAGATCCTCATATCTTGTCGAAAATTTTGAAAAAGAGGTATGCTCATAAAAAAAACAATTATTCTTCCTAAAGCTCGTTATGAGTGGATGCATTTGAGGCTACAAGATTTCAAATCAATAAGTGATCACAAATCCGCATTATTTAAAATCAGTTCGAAATTGTTATTATGCGGAGAGAAAATTATTGTTTCTGATATGTTAGAGAATACATTTTTTTACATTTCATGTCTCGAATATGCTCCTGCAGCAACAATATCGAAAGAAAGGTTTTAAACAGTATTCTGAACTAATTTCATGTCTTCTCGTGGCCGAACAAAATAACGAGTTATTGATGAAAAATCATGAATCTCAACCAATCGGAACGTCACCATTCCCTGAAGTGAATACCGTGGAATTTAATAATAATCGTGGTTGAGGTCGTGACCATGGCAGAGGAAGAAATAATTATTATTTTTGTGGTGGTCGTTTTAATCATTCAAATTTCAAAAGAACCATACAAAATGATGATCACAAAGTAAAAGCTCCACAAGATAAAAGTTCAAAGAGTGTTAAAAATAAATGCTTCCAATGTGGAATGAATGGGCTTGGTCATGTACCTGTTATACGTCAAAACACTTAATAGACCTCTATCAAGCCTCCCTGAAGGAAAAAGAGAAAAACGTGGAAGAAAATTTTGCATACCAGAATAATAACATATTTGACCCATCCCACATGACAAATTTGGATGTGGTGGACTTCTTTGAATCTTCTGAAGAGAAGATTGACACAGTTGGTGGCACATCAAGTGTTTCTTTTGATTTTGAGAATATCTAGACTTAATGTATTGTTTTCTTTTATCTTATATTTTAAGTGTTTTTCTTCTTATTGTAATTATTTTTTTTAATGAAAAAACATGAATCATTTTCATATGTTGGGTGTTTAAAAAATGAACAAAGAAGATCTATATTTGGCAGACAATGCAACTACACATAAAATACTTACAAGTAAAAAATATTTTTCCAAACTGACAATGTTGGAAGCAAAAGTCAATATGATATCAGGTTTTGCAAACTTGATCAAAGGTTTTGGAAAAACAAATATTATTTTTCCTAGAGGAACAAAATTTACAATTGACAATGCATTATTCTCAAGTCAATCAAAGAGAAATCTTCTAAGTTTTAAAGATATACGTTGCAATGATTATCATAATGAGACTGATAGTAAGAAGAATATGGAATATCTATATATCATATCCACTGTCTCAAATGAAAAATGTATATTGAAATAGCTGCTTGCCTTATCTTTTGGATTATATAATAATCATATATGAGTAATTGAAACATATGCAACAATGAGCCTGAAGTTCATGAATCCAGACATATTTACAATTTGGCATGACCAATTGAGTTATCCAGGATCTATAATGGTGAGAAGAATTATTGAGAATTCAAATGGACATCCATTGAAGAGCCAGAAGATTCTTCAATCTAATGAATTATCACGTGATGCTTGCTCTCAAGGAAAATTGATAATTAGACCATCACCATTTAAAGTGGGGACTGAATCACCTGCATTTTTAGAATGAATTCATGTGATATATGTGGACCCATTAACCCACCAAATGGACCATTTAGATATATTATGGTATTAATAAATGCATCCAGCAGATGGTCACACGTATGCTTATTATCAAGTTGAAATGTTCATTATCCAAAGTATCATATGACCCTTTATCCTCAAATTTCTCCCATTGAATGTTCATTAATGAAGTATCATATGAAGTACATCATATACCCTAAGTACCTCCCACTCAAAGTATCTTCACGTTTCTCCCTTTATGTTCACACCATGAGATCTATCCTCGGCCTCGAGGCACCCTGGGATTGTCCCCTTAAAGGATGGTGTTTGGGTAGGTCAATACCAAGGTGAATAGAGAGAATGTTCATATTAAATGGGAGCGGGACGTGCGACAACAAATCCCACAGTCTCTCTCATTAGGTTAGATAACGTTTTTGTGCATCGCCTCGAGGCACCCTGGGAGTGTCCCCCTATAGGATGACAGTTTTGCACGGCTCTTTATCTAATCTCCTATATAGGATAAGGTCGCTTTAGTCTTTTGTCCTAATCTCCTTTTTCCCTGTGGGCGCATTAGGGCAGGATTCTAGGGCCAAAAATGAGGGGTTACACTTACGTGAAATTGTTAAAGGTTAACAGTTCTGGACCGAAAAATGGTGACTGTTAGTGTCAATTACAAGAATTGTTTCAGGCTAATGGTTGAGAGTGTCTCATCCCAGTGAAAGGGCATCTAATCACCCTACCGGTGACGTTTATCCTTCCTCATTGGGGCATCATTGTGAAATAGATGTCTTTTCACTTAGGGTACATGGAAACTATTTTGCTAAAACAAAAAATTGGTGTTAAAAGTGGTATTGCATAGACTCATTAAGTTTGTTATGTTTTCAGCGACGTAGAAATGGCTACCGCCACATTAGCTCTATTAAGCACTGATAAATTGACTGGTGAGAATTATGCTAGTTGAAAACACACGATTACTATAATTTTGATCATCGATGACCTAAGGTTTGTTCTTACGGAGGAGTGTCCTCCTATTCCACCTCAGAACGCCACTGACACGGGTGAACGAGAAGACCCGGGCTTACATCTTGGCCAATCTTAACGACATTTTGGCAAGAAGCATGAGCCTATGGTCACAGCGTGTGAGATCATGGAGTCCCTATGGGGAATGCTCGGACAATCGTCTGGATAGCTCAAACATGAAGCTCTCAAATGCATCTTCAACTCTGAAATAGAGGAAGGCACATCTGTTCGTGAACATGTTTTGAACATGATGGTCCACTTCAATGTGGCGGAGATGAATGGGTCATGCATTGATGAGGACAACCAAGTTAGCATAATTCTACACTCATTGCCAGATAACTTCCTGCACTTTTTCAGTAATGCGATACTGAACAAAGTAGACTATACCCTTACAACTCTCCTCAATGTTGCAGGCATTTCAATACTTGCTGAAAAGTAAGGAGGAAAAGGTTGGTGAGGCAAATGTTGCTTCATCATCAAAGAAGTTCCATCGAGGTTTGACCTTAGGGACTAAGTCTGCACCTTCTACTTATAACATTTCCAAGTGGAAGAAAAAGAAGGGTGGTAAGGGGAAGGGGAAGGCACCTGCTAACCCATAGCCTGTCGCCCAACGGGGTACGCGACCAGCGCCGGTTGACAAAGGAAAGTGTTTCCATTGCAACCAGGATGGGCACTGGAAATGGAATTGTCCTTGCTGGATAAAGGAGAAGAAGAAGGCTAAGGCCAAGGCAAAACAAGGTAAATATGATTTACTAATTTTGAAAACTTGTTTAGTAGAGAATGATGATTCTGTCTGGATTATTGACTCTGGAGCCACTAATCATGTTTGTTCTTCTTTTCAGGGGATTAGATCCTGGTGGCAACTTAATTCTTTTGAGATGACAGTACGAGTAGGCACCGGGCACGTCGTCTTAGCTGTGGAAGTGGGAGGACTCCAGTTGACTTTACAGAAGAAGTTTATCATTTTGAATGATGTGTATGAAGTTCCCGAGTTAAAACAGAACTTAATTTCTGTAAAGTGTTTGATACAATGTAAATATACTCTTCATTTTGAATTGAATAAAATGTTTATTCTTAAAGATGGAGTTGAGATTTGTTCAGCAAAACTGGAAAATAATTTGTATATGCTAAGGCCGTTAGCAACAAATTCCCTCCATAACATAGAGATGTTTAAAATCGTCGTAACTCAAAATAAATGACTTAAGGTTTCTCCTAAGGAAAATTCCCATCTTTGGCACCTTGGATTAGGGCACATCAATCTCAATAGGATTGAGAGGTTGATGAAGAATGAACTTCTAAGCGAGTTAGAGGAAAATTTTTTACCGGTGTGTGAATCATGCCTTGAAGGCAAGATGGCTAAAAGACCTTTTACTGGAAAAGGTTATCGAGCCAAAGAGCCTCTAAAGTTAGTGCATTCGGACCTTTATGGTTCGATAAATGTGCAAGCCAAGGGAGGCTATAAGTATTTCATCACTTTTACTGATGATTACTCTTGGTATGGGTATGTTTATTTGATGCGATGGAAGTCTGAATCCTTTGAAAAGTTCAGGGAGTTTAAGGCTGAAGTTGAAAATGCATTGGATAAATAGATTAAAACACTTCGATTGGATCGGGATGGAGAGTTTTTGGATTTGGAGTTCCAGAACTATATGATAGAACATGGAATCATTTCCCATATCTCAACGTTGGGTACACCTCAGTAGAATGGTGTAGCGGAGAGGAGAAATAGAATCTTGTTGGACATGGTTCGGTGAATGATGAGTTATGCTTTTTTACCGAACTCGTTTTGCGGTTTTGAAGTGGAGACTATAATGTATATCCTCCAGTGTGTTCCTTCTAAGAGTGTTGCGAGAATACCTTCGGAGTTGTGGATCGGGCGTAAAGCTAGTTTGTGCCACTTTTGCATATAAGGTTACCCAACACATGTGCTTGAGGCTAATCCAAAGAAATTGGAACCACGTTCGAGGCGTGCCTATTTGTAGGCTACCCCAAAGGTACACGAGGGAGTTACTTTTATGATCCTACAGAAAATAGAATGTTTGTGTCGATGAATGCTACCTTCCTAGAGAAGGATCATATGAGGGAGCATAGTCCATGTAGTAAGATCGTGTTGCGTGAACTTTCCAACAAAACTATTGAAACTTCAACAAGGTTGTTGAAAGGCCTGCTTCGTCAACAAGAGTTGTTTATGGAAGTTCATATAGTAGGTCAATTCCACCTCAAGATTTGAGGGAACCTCGATGAGTAAGAGGGTTGCGAACCCACCTGTTCCCTATATGGGTTTCACTGAAATCTTGGCTATGGTAGCCGATGGCGAGGTTGAGGATCCGTTGTCTTATCAAAAGGCAATGGAGGATGTTGACCAGGATGAATGGGTTAAAGCCATGGATCTCGAGATGGAGTTGATGTACTTCAACTCAGTATGAGATCTTGTAGATCAACCTGATGGGGTAAAACCTATAGGTTATAAATGGATCTACAAGAGGAAACGGGGTACCGATGGGAAGATGCAAACCTTCAAGGCTAGACTTGTGGTAAAGGATTATACCCAGGTGGGGGGAGTCGACTATGAGGAGACTTTCTCGCCTGTTGCCATGTTGAAGTCTATCTGCATCCTCTTGTCCACTGCCTCATATTATGACTATGAGATATGGCAAATGGACGTCAAGATTGCCTTTCTGAATGGTAATCTTGAGGAGACTATTTATATGGTGCAGCCCGAAGGATTCATAGTCCAAGGTCAAGAGTAAAAGGTTTGCAAATTGAATCGGTCCATTTATGGGCTAAAACAGACGTCTCAATCTTGAAACATTTGGTTTGATACTGCGATCAAATCATATGACTTTGACCAAAACGTTGATGAGCCTTGAGTCTACAAGAAAATCATCAACAGTTCACTAGTTTTCCTAGTGTTGTATATAGACGATATCCTACTCATTAAGAATGATGTAGGTCTACTGATATCAGTTAAGAACTGGCTCGTGACCCAATTCCAAATGAAAGATTTGGGAGAGGCTCAGTTTGTTCTTGGTATTCAGATCTTTCGGGATCGGAAGAATAAAGCGCTTTCAAGAATCATACATTGATAAGATATTGCTCAAGTACTCGATGTAAAACTCTGATGCGTTGTGAATATGATGAAATTATGGTGTGTATTGCGAGGGTGGTGTATGCGTTGTGCATGCAAGTTTTCCTAGCAAGATCCATGTATAAATCCTACTAGGTTGCCTGGTAAGCCCAGGGTCGAACACAGGGACTATGGAGATAGTATGCAACGGTAATTTCAGATTACTTTGCAGTGACAAATTAAACAATGAGTTGGTTGGTATGTTTGTTTAAGGTATAGATTCTATGTGGCGGAATTGAGAATAGAGTTAATACAAACGAAAGTTACAATGAGTATGCGGGGGAACGGGTTGAGAAGGAATTTAGCTAACACTTTCTAAGATTGCGTTCACGTTATGCGATCATGCTACACATATACAACAATAGGTCATCTCTCAATGCAAATGCTATAGCTCCTAGTTCTAGAACGCATGCGATGTATGCGATGATGTCTATAAGACTTATGTCTAAGTCTCTATTCTCGTCTATGCGATGATGAATGACACACACATACACAAGGCAATCGCATAATACCATAACCTATTTCTAGGGTGCATGCGATGCATGTTAGCAAACAGAATTTATCTCTAAGTCTCTATCTCTTGCTTATGCGGTTCTAATCTAACTTTCTCAAGCCTAGATTCTAACCTAGCTCTTTCAAGTTTAGGTTTTTTCTTTAGATTCTCTCTCGAGTAGCTCTAAAGGGTGATGGACGTATACATAAGACAAGATGATCGCATAAAATGAAGATCTTAGGTCATGCTAGCTAAGTACTTCTCAACCCATTTTAAAGTATAGTTACTCATGCGTAATGTAAAGAGAGTGAACAGATGTAAAGATGCAAGTTCCATTCTATAAATGAAATCAGAATACAGAATGACAATGGGAAATAAAGATAGGGAGCCTGGTAGTAATTTCATGCTTCCCAAGGCTTTTACACTGCGTTTTTCTCTACTCTGCCCAAGAGAATATTCTTGCTTTCGTAAGAGTCAGCCCTCTCTCCATTCTCAACGCTTCCCGACACTCTCTCGAGCTGACCAGGAACAATCTTCTAGCGTCTTCTCTCTTCACTCGCCTCTGCCTTCTAAGTGTAAGAAAACTATGAATAACGACTTACTATCTTTTGTATGGTGAACTCTCTATATGGCTCAGCTGGAAATGGAATTGAACTTCTTTAACGAAGGTGGCCTTCGGTATTTATAGAGCTCCAGAGTGAAGAACTTTTTCTCTCAAATGATTGCACTAATGGGATGTCATTAATTCTTTGTCTGATGTGCTAATTAATTGTCACCGAAAAGTTGAGTGTACTTACTAAAATGTATCGTTAACGGCTTGTCAACTAAATTCGGATTCGACCGTCATCAGCTTTTTGTCCCATCCTGATTTATTAAAATTTCACCTTGATGCGCTGTCTCTATGTGGCCACCTTCTTGAGCAGATTTTGCGAACGCAAACGATCACATAGCCTTGTGATCGCAATCTCTTAATGCGTTCAGACGTTGAATTCCTTGGATCGCAATTCTGCCGTGTGCCAATGCATTTTCTTGCACAAAATACGTAAATTAGTTGCTTTAATGCGATGGACGCATGCGATCGCAATGTTCTCAACTTATTGCTTTTGGACACAATTTTACATATTTTTACCGTCGCAATCCTTCATTGTTTTATATCTTTGCATTGTAATAACGTGCATTTCTGCCCGTTAGCACATCCCAAAATTTAAAACAATGCTTGTCCTCAAGCATAAACTAAAGATTTTCTCTAGAAAGCCAACCGCCTTTTTCTTTCCTAGATTTCTCGAGGTGCCTTATTCAAATCCTATGTACCAACATCTCCTTAATTCCTATCCAAGTATTTTCTTAAAATATTTCTAAAATTTAGGGACCGCAAGTTTAACCTTAAAAAACACTTTACTTGTTTCCAGGGTATCGCATGATTTATTTCATAAAAAAACTTTTTCAACTAGGGCGTTTTCAAATGATTTGTATCCTTGTGTAGTTTAGATATTCTTTCTATGACCTTGCGCTGATCCAAGTGCCTAGCCTTTGTTTTGGCTTGCCCCCACGTGTGTCATGCGAGCATCCAACTATGAGCATGGTGCTCTTTCTCAGTTTAAACTCATGCCCATTTGGCAGCGGAGTTGCCCATTTGATCACGATTCCTACTTTCGTTTTGGTTTGCCCCCACGAGTGTCATGCGTTTTTTTTTTCTGAGAGATCTAAAAGTAGCAAGGTTGAAAATAAATATCGCACCACCAAATTTAAACGCAGCAATGTCCTCATTGCTGAAAAATTGAAAGAATTCATGCGATGCTCTTGGGAGGTCTTGTAAAAGTCAGTTTGAAAGAAAGCTGGCGGACCACTAACTTCTAGAAATATTTCATGAATTGACTGTCCTAAAATTAAGTTGACTCTAGTGCTTGTGATGAAAAATAAAGGCATGCGTTTCATCATTGAAATCATAATTGACAAAAAAAAAAAACAATGCGGTGACTTACTAAATTAACCAATGTGTAATGATTGCACCGACTAAAGAGGATGCGATGATAAAATTATCAAAGTTAAAATGAGATGCGATAGTGCAAAATTTAGAATAAACAAAGTCAAGGAAAGATACAACCCCCAAATTTGCTCTGTCGCCTGCATTATTTGTGATCGTATCCTTCTTTGCGGCGAGCCAATTTCTTCGATTGCGGTGGCTGTTTGAGCTGTTTACGTCTTTCGGTTATCGTGTAGCTCCCCCGCAATCGTTCACCACGATTGTTGTAAAACATCGAGAGGGTAAAATAAAAGACAGAGTTAATTTTTTTAAAGATGCAAAAGGAATAAAAGGATATAGAAATGATAATGGATATAAAGAGGTAGAATTGAGTTCATGAATTGAAGGTTTCAAAGGACACTTCACAAAAATTGCGTCCCTGATGAATTTGAATCGCATGATTGAGCAAGGACTGCCCACTTCTTCTTCAGTCAGAATTCCTCAGGTACACGGAGGTGTTCTCGCGATGCAAGCCTTCTCCGTGATATATTTGGACTCTTTGCCCGTTAACTTTGAATGAGTTGGTCCCGTCCTCATTGGATAACTCAACCGCTCCATGTAGGAATACCTTTCTTATTATGAAATGACTAGACCATTGCGATTTTAACTTGCTAGGAAAGAGTCGTAGCCGAGAATTGTACAAGATGACCTTTTGTCCGACTTGGAGATTCTTCTTGCATAGTTGCTTGTCATGCCAACGCTTTGCGCACTTTTTGTAGATTTTGGCATTTGCATATGCGTGAGTTCTCCATTCATCAAGCTCGACCAACTGAAGTTTCCTTGCTTCCCCTATGGCCTTTAAGTCAAAATTGAGCTTTTGCACTACCCACATTGCTTTATAGTCCAGCTCAAGTGGTAAATGACATGCCTTTCCGAATACCAGCGCATAGGGACATGCCTATAGGTGTCTTATAGGCGGTCCTGTATGCCCACAAGGCATCGTCCAGCTTCATTGCCCAATTTTTGCATGAAGGTTTTACCACCTTCTCTAATATCAACTTGATTTCTCTATTGGACACTTCAGCTTGACCATTTTTTTGTGGCTGGTATGCGGTGGCCACCTTATGAAGAATATTATACTTGAGCAGCAATTTGTTGATGATGTGGTTAGTAAAGTGAGGACCTTCATCACTTATTATGGTGCATGGAGTGCTAAAACGAGTGAAAATATTCTTCCTCAAGAACTTGGAGAGTACCGCTGCATAGCTTGCGACGCACGATACCACTTCTACCCATTTGCAAACATAGTCGATGGCTAATAGAATGTATTTGTGACCATTTGATGGTGGAAATGGTCCCATGAAGTCTATGCCCCAGACATCGAATAGTTCCAATTCTAAGATGATGTTCATGGGCATCGCATGCTTCCATGAAATGTTTCTCGTTCGTTAGCACCGGTCGCATTTCATTGCATAGTCTTTTGCGTCCTTGAATAACGTTGGAAAAAAATAACCACTTTGTAACACCTTTGCTGCTATGTGTTGGCCTCTGATAATGGGCAGAAATGCACGTTATCATAGTGCTAAGTTATTAAATAATATTGGATTACGTTGATAAAATATGTCAAATTGTGTCCATTAAGCATAAATTCTATAATATTGTGGTCGCATGCATTCAGTGCATTAGAACTATTGATTTTTGTATTTTTGTGCAGAATATGCGTTAACGCAATGCAATATTGCGATCATAAGAAAACATCGGTCGAGCGCAACTTTACCGCAAGACTTTGCGTTGATTGTGCTCGCAAACATTCGCCCGAGAAGAATCACCGCAACTTGGTCAGCGCATCTGGATGAAAGGTCAATTAAGAACGATGGAACAGAAAGCTGATGACAGTCGGATCCAAATTAAGTTGACAGTCGATAACAGTCACAAAGTACATTAAGCTTTATCAGTGACAATCATCCGGCGCATCAGTCAGGAATTAAAGCTGTCCCATTTGTACAACCAGGAGAGAGAAGCCGCCTTTCACCATTGATGTCCTATAAAAGTGCATTCTTTGGAAAAAGGGTTAATCGATCGATCAACTAACAATTTCACCAGAGCTTCTGTTCATAGTTTCTTTTCCATTTGACGGCAGAGCAAGAGAAGAGTGGTGGCGCTAGAGATCGCCCAGGGCAGCTCGAAAGAGAACCTTGGGGCATAAGAGCAGAGAGTGGGCCGACTCTCGCAAGAGCGAGAATATCTTTAGAGCAAGAGTAGAAACAGTTTAAATGCCTGGTAGCAAGAAATTGCTACCAGGCTCTTTACTATACTTGCATTGTTATCTTGTATTTCATCTCATATCTATTCAATGGAAGTTCTATTTCTACATCTGCTCACTCTCTTAATACGCATGAGTAGTTAAACAAGTCGAATGGGTTTAGAAGAACTAAGCTAACATGACCTAGGAAGTTCATTACGTGCGTTTGTCTTATTTTTATGTTGTGCAAAATTATCCTTTAGAATTACTTGAGAGAGAATAAAAAATAAAGAACCTAATGACCCGAGACAGCTAGGTTAGAATCTGAACTCGAAAAAGCTAGATTAGGTTTGCTAAACAAGAGATAGGGACTTAGAGATAAGCTCTGTTTGTCAACTTGCATCGCATGCATCCTAGGAATGGGAGTGATATTATATGGTTGCATATTTGTGTGAATGTCATGTTGTCATTGCATAAATAGAGATAAAAGTTTATGTGTAAACCCTGTAGACTTATCGCATATTTATCGCATGCGTTCTAGCCTTAGAAGCCGTAGCATTCACGTCGAGAGGTGGTTTACTATTATATGCATGTTGCATGATTGCAAGTCATGGACACATTCTAGGGAGTGTTAGCCGAAACTTTTCTCAACCTGTTCACTGCATATTCATCGTATTTCCCGTTTACCAACTCTTTTCAAACTCTGTCGCATTCGTTATTTATTTTCATCAACGCAAACAATAAACCCAACGATTTATTCATTTAACTGGTTACCAAAAGTTTTCATAAAAATCACCAACGCAACTATTTTCACAAGTTCCTGTGTTCAACCCTGGACTTACCAGGAAACTCAGAGGAATTTACACTTGAATTCCGCTGGGGAAACTTGAGTGCATCAACGCATATCATCCATATTTTCATTCATAAAAATAACGCATCAGCCTCCAAAGTGTCCTCCATATGGCGAGTCATGACATTATGATAGTATGCGCTAGTGAGTAGTAACTGGTATGCATAGGCGCAAAATCTGGTCGGATCCTCTCTTATAAAGATTTCTCTTATCCCAATAATATGATTTACATTCATGTCTGAGCCGCTTCTTTTGGTGGGCTGTGTAGTCCTCAGGAAATTATTCGCAAACTAGAAAATTGACCACGTCCGCATACCATGGTAATTCTTCTGTTTTAAACAACTGCTCATCTGGGAAGGTTGCATTCACCTCTGACTGGTTGTGTCGACTTTTGGATTTTCTAATCTTGACAAATGGTTTGCAACCTGGTTCTCCGTCCTCTTGCGATCAATGATTTCCATGTTGAATTCTTGGAGGAGGAGAACCCATCGAATCAATCTCAGCTTCGCATCTTTCTTTGTCATTAAGTACTTGATTGTTGAGTGATCAGTGTGAATGATCACTTTGGATCCCAGCAAGTAAGCTCTGAATTTTTCCAACGCAAATATCATCACAAGCAATTCTTTTTCTGTGGTAGTGTAATTTGTTAGTTTTACTTGCATATGCGATGGGGTGTAGCATTGTTTTCTTCTTTTGCTCCAGCACCTCCCCCATCGCATAACCACTTGCATCGTACATTAGTTCAAAGGGTTGTGTCCAGTCTGGTGCGATCAACATAGGTGCGGTTATTAATGTGTTCTTCAGTATCTTGAATGCGTTGAGGCATTGGTCATCAAAGTTAAATGCTCTTTCTGCCTCCAGCAATGCACTCAATGGTCGTACAATCTTTGAAAAGTCTTTCACAAAATGTCGATAAAAGCCAACGTGTCCTAAGAAGCTCCTGAAAGCCTTCACATTTGCTGGAGGTGGGAGCTTTTCAATCGCCTCAATCTTCACCTTGTCCACCTCCAGCCCGTCCTTGGAGACTTTCTGCCCGAGCACAATACCTTCCTTCACCATGAAGTGACATTTCTCCCAATTCAACTTCAGGTTCGTCTCTTCACATTTCCTCAATATCTTCTCTAGATTATCGAGATAGACTTCGTATGTTTGTCCATACACCGAGAAGTCGTCGATAAAAATTTCTACAGAATCTTTAAGAAAATAAAAGAAAAATGGCCATCATACACCTCTAAAATGTGCTCGGCGCATTGCATAGGTCAAACGACATGCGTCGAAACGCAAATGTTCCATAGAGCCAGGTGAATGTGGTTTTCTCTTGATCTTTAGGAGTAATCATGATTTGGTTGTAGCCGGCATATCCATCCAAGAAGCAATAGTAATCATTTCCTGCTAGGCGGTCTAGCATCTGGTCAATAAAAGGCAAGGGGAAATGATCCTTCTTTGTCACCGCATTCAATTTGCTGTAGTCCATGCAGATCTGCCAGCCAGTGACGGTCTTCATTGGTATTAGTTCATTATTTGCATTTGAGACTACCGTTATCCCTCCTTTCTTTGGCACACATTGCACGAGGCTGACCCACGTGCTGTCGGCGATTGGTTAGATAATCCCTGCATCCAACCATTTGATTATCTCATTTTTAGCGACCTCCTTCATCGCAGGGTTGAGTTTGCGGTTATGTTCGATCGATCCTTTTTTATTATCCTCGAGACGTATCCTATGCATGCAATATGCGGGTTGATTCCTCTAATGTTTGCTAGAATCCAGCCAATTGCTTTTATATGTTTTTTCAGGATGCTCAACAGTACATTTTCTTGATCTTCTTGAAATGCAAAGGAAATTATTATTGGTAGCGTTTCATTTTGCCCCAGAAAAGCATACTTCAGATGGTTCGGCAAGGTTTTCAGCTCTACTGTCGGTGGTTGTTCCCAGGATGGTTTTTGTGTTTTTCTTTCTTCATTCATTGTCAGTTTTTCTTCTTTGGTTGTTGTTTTTGTGATTGCATTGCAGGTTACTATGGATGCGGTTGCATCTTCTCTTTCATCTTCATCTTCATACAAACTGGGTTCATCATCAGATTCAGTGAGGTCTTCTTCTTCTGGATATCTATGGCTCTGATAATATCAAACTCGATCTTCTGTTCATTCATGCTCAGTGTGATCTCTTCTTTGTACACATCAATCTGAGTGCGACCAGTGGATAAAAATGGTCGTCCCAGAATGATGGGTACATCCATGTTCGCTTCATAATCAAGGATGATGAAGTCTGCCGATAAGATAAATTTGTCAATCGTGACCAGGACATCCTTTACCTTTCCTTCTGGATGCACAAGGGATCTGTCAGCTAGTTGAAGAGTCACCGTCGTGAGCGCTAGCTATCCCACATTCAGCTGCTTAAAAATTGAAAGGGGCATTAAGTTGATGTTGGCCCGAGATCGCAAAGCGCTTGACCAATATATAACCCTCCGATCGAGCAGGGTATTGTGAAACTCCTTGTGTCGTGCATTTTCGGTGGAATTATGGTTTTTACTCATTGTGTCAATGCCACCGTTGCGAACTTACCAGTGCTTCTTTTCTTCGTCACCATGTCCTTCAGAAACTTCGCATACTTTGGCATGTGATCAATCGCTTCAGTGAAAGGGATGTTGATATGCAACTGTTTCATCATGTGCATGAAGCGTTGATACTGCACTTCATCATTTTTCTTCTTTTTAAGTCTCTGAAGGAATGATGGCAGTTGTATTTTTACGGTTTCCTGCTCTATCGGTTTAGAGGTGGACACAATTTCTGGTTCCATCGTCTCTCGTTCTTCTAGTTCTTCTTGGGTCAACAAGGTCTATGGTTCCATCGCAACTGGAGCAGTCCGGCTCGGCTCCTTCTTCTCCTCTGCCATTGTCTCTTTGCTTCGCAATGTCACAACTTGACATTGCTCCTTTCCCATTGCTGATGGGCAGAAATGCACGTCATTATATGCCTTTTTATTTAGAATTATGAGAGCTGTTAAGTAGAAGATGTAGCGATTATACTTAGAATTCATGAGAAAATGAGCTTGCGTCTATCGGCATTAAGAATCTCGGCTAACCCACTATTATGTGTTATTATGCATTCAATTGTTTATTTTTGTAGCAACCTTAAAAATCGATCGCATACGCGGAAGCCAGGCTATCGTGGAGACAATCGCATACGTCAGTCGTATGGGTGTTGCGGCTATCAAGCGAATGCAGTCATCGTAGGGAGATTGCGGCTACATAATAATAACCATAATAGAGGGATGAGCACAAGGGTAGTGGAGTACGTTGATACTCTGGAAACCAAGCATGAACACATACCTCGGGAGTATCAAAAGGTGATGTTGACATTTCACCTACCACACCGTTAGCAGCAGAGATGCAGAAAAGGACCGTCACGCCACGAGTGTCAGATTCAGAGCATGTCCATTAATGTTGTCGGTGATCAAGCTCTATAAATAGAAGCCATTAAGCAGAACTTCAAATCATCCAAGATTTTTCCGCCTGAGGTTCCCTGCCTTAGGGCGGATTCTTGTGATCCAGACCAAAGCGTGAGAAGGTAGTCTTGAGAGTTCTTCATCCCTTCAATCATTTCGAGTAACAACCGGAGCCTTCGGTGGAGTTAGAGCTTGAGAGAATCTACTCCATCGCCCATCCATGGCACCACCGGCAGCCTTGACATACATCTGATGGAAGCAAGACATTGCTTCCATTTGGCCCTCCATATCTTTTGTATCCTTTTATTGTATTACATTTTGGCTTAAGGAATTAATACATTTTGTGATCAATGCATTTCTATATTTTCCTTCAATTCCATCTCCATCTTCATTTACTTAGCATCCTTTACTTTCATTGCATCACTAAGTAAGACTGCTAGAGTATTGCATACTTAATCATGCGACATAGGAATATGAAGCATGTAGTAAACCACTGGGAGGTGTGCGTTGCATGAGTGGTGCGAAAACCTTATTTGCTTAGTGTGAAGCTGTAGCAACGCTTGTCTATAAGCGGACGCAATGCTTGTCTATGAGTAGAATCAACGACAACTAACTACCCGGGAGGGTAAGTAGTAGATCGCATTAAGCAATGTAAGCAAGTGTTCACTAGAGATAGGAATAATCTTACGTCAGCCAGGTTTATGTGATTAGTTTGTCTTATGAGTGCATCATTCATCATTTAGGCATACTTGGGAGAGTAGTCTAAAAACCAAATCTAAGACTCGAGAGAGTGGATTGGATCGCATAAGCAAGAATGGGGAACTTAGGAATAAGCTTGGTTTGCTACTACATAGCGTATGCACCCTTTAAGTAGGATATGGTGGTATGCGGTCATCTTACTTATGTGCGAAAGCACGTGAGTGGGAATATAAAGGCTTAGAAATAGACTTCTCGACACTATCGTATATACATCGCATGCGTCTACGTCAAGTGTGTATAGCATGATCGTATAGCTTACGTTGGCTGGGGTTACCCTTGCGGTCAAGCTTAGTGTTGCAGTGAAGACATCCTCGCATTTTCATCTATTTTTCCATGCATTTTACTACGCGTTAACAGTTGCCGCGTCTCTACCTCTCAATCATACTTCCACTGCTTTATCTGTTAGTTAGGAGTAGGAGTGGTTCATAGCCGATAACCCTCATCATTCTTTTATTTCTTCACTGCAAACACATTACCGCATACCATTTAGCTACAAGTCCCTGAGTTCGCCCTTTGATCATTCGAGAAACTTATGATCTCGTTATACTTGGTGAGAGCGCAAGAAAACCTCTGACAGGAGCACATGGTCATCGCATAAGAGATTAATGCATACATTCAATTCCAATGCATGTTCACCGATGCATGAGAACAAACGCATAACCTAAGATATGCATCGCATAATTGCATTACCAAATTTACGTCATCAAGTTTTTGGTGTTGTTGTTGGGGACTTATCAGCTAATAGCTTGTTGAGTTTTGTATTTTCGTAGGTAACCTTTTTACCTTGTGAGTACTGTAGCTTGTGCGACCAAGTTGCAAACAATATTGAAGTGTAGGCATTGCGTCGAAAGCCAGTATTGGCCCCAAGATAGAAGGTCAATCAATTGCATGAGCTGAAGGTAGACAGACTAGCAGGGACTACTGCAAGCTGAATGTAGCCACAAAGAAAGATCACTTCCCTCTGCCTTTTATCGATCAAATGCTAGATAAACTAGCAGGGAATGATTTTTGTTGCTTCCTAGATGGGTATGCCGGATATAATAAATTCATAATAGCCCCTGAAGATCAAGACAAGACCACATTCACCTGCCCATATGAGACATTCGCTTTCCGCCGCATGCCGTTTGGCCTCTGCAATGTGCCAAGCATGTTCCAAAGGTGCATGATGGCGATCTTTTCAGATTATCTCGAGGACTTTGTGAAAATATTTATGGATGAATTCTCCGTTTATTGGAACACTTATGAAGTCTGCCTAGCCAACTTAGAGAAGATTCTGAAAAGATGTGAAAAGACGAATCTGGTGCTCAATTGGGAAAAATGTCATTTCATGGTTAAGGAGGGCATAGTGTTGGGACATAAGGTCTCCCGGGATGGATTGGAGGTGGACAAAGCAAGGATTGAAGCAATTGAAAAACTCCCACCTCTAACCAGCGTGAAGGCTGTGCGAAGCTTCTTAAATTGCACGACTTGTCAAGGACTTTTCTAAAATTGCACGACCACTGGGTGCGTTGCTAGAGGCAGACAGGAAATTTGAGTTTGACAACAATTGCCTCAACTCATTCAGAGTATTAAAAGATGCACTGATTATCGCGCCTGTACTAATTACGTCGGATTGGACAATGCCATTTGAAATCATGTGCGATGCAAGCGGGTATGCGATGGGGGCTGCATTAGCGCAAAAGAAGAAAACTATTTTGCACCCCATCGTATATGCGAGTAAAACTCTAAACCTTGCTCAAATAAATTATACCACCACTGAGAAAGAACTCTTGGCTATGATTTTTGCGCTTGAGAAATTCAGGGAAAATCTGTTGGGAACCAAGGTATTCGTTCACACTGATCACTCGACAATCAAATTTTTAATGACAAAAAAAGGCGCAAAGCCGAGGTTGATCAGATGGGTTCTCCTCCTTTAAGAATTTGAGATCGAGATAATTGATCGGAAGGGGACATAGAATCAAGTTGCGGATCACTTGTCCAGACTGGAAAATCCCGAGGTTGTCCGTAATGAATCTGAAGTGAGTGTCGTGTTTTCGGATGAGCAACTATTTCACATAGAAGAATTTTCCTGGTATGCGGACATCGTTAATTATTTGGTTTGTGAATAATTTTCTGAAGATTACACCTACCATCAATAGAAGAAGCTCAAGCATGAATGCAAACATTATTATTGGGATGAGTCGAATCTATATAAAAGAGGTGCAAACCAAATCATTCGATTATGCGTACCAAATGCTGCTCAACAACGCATATTGTTGCAATGCCACGACTCGCCATATGGTGGGCACTTTGGAGGGCAACACACTGCAGCTAAAGTTTTGCAAAGTGGATTCTTTTGGCTTCATTATTTAAGGATGCTGTTGACTACGCAATGAAATGTGATCGGTGTCAACGTACCAGTAACATTTCATGGAACAACGCAATGCCAATGAACACTATCTTGGAGTTGGAATTATTCGACGTATGGGGGATTGATTTCATGGGGCCATTCCCTCCTTCACATGGCAAGAACTATATTTATTGGTCGTCGATTATGTCTCCAAGTTGGTAGAGGCAATAGCATGCGCTACAAGTGATGTGGCGGTAGTCTCCTAGTTCCTCAAGAGAAATATTTTCATGCGTTTTAGCACTCCCTGTGCCATCATAAGTGATGAAGGATCACACTTTGTCAATCGCAATATCAAGAAGCTGCTGCACAAGTACAATATCCTTCACAAAGTGGCCACCGCATACCATCCGCAAACGAATGGCCAGGCTGAAGTGTCCAATCGTGAAATTAAATTGATACTTGAGAAGGTCGTAAAACCTTCACGGAAAGATTGAGCAATGAAGCTTGATGATGCATTGTGGGCATACTGGATCGCATTTAAAACACCAATAGGTATGTCCCCCTATGCATTGGTATTTGACAAAGCGTGTCATTTTTCTTTGGAGCTGGAGTTTAAAGCATTGTGAGCGGTCAAGAAGTTGAATTTCAATTTAAAGAAAGCAGGGGAAGCTCGAAAAATGCAGTTGGTCGAGCTAGAAGAATGGAGGATCAATGCATATAAGAATGCGAAGATTTATAAAGAGCGCACTAAGCGCTGGCATGATAAACGCATATGCGCTAGAAAACTCCAAGTCAGGCAAAAGGTCTTACTTTTCAATTCAAGATTGCGACTCTTCCCAGAAAAATGAAAATCGCGCTGGTCCGGTCCCTTAATCATCAAAGAAATATTTTCACATGGAGCGGTGGAAATGGTCACTGAGGATGGCAGTCGAACATTGAAGGTTAATGGACAACGGATCAAGGCATATTACGGAGGATATTTCCAACCAGAAACAGCCTCCACAAAGTTTAAAACTCCAGACTACCTTCTTACATGACTTTTGAACCCTCTTTCCTTCGTCACTTTACTTTTATTCAAACTATCTGCATCCTACTCATTCTTATAATTTCCTTCTTTCTATTAAAAAAAAACTTGTGTTTTGTTTTAAAATCATTTGACCCTCTCTTTGTCTATTTACAATGATTAAGGCACAGGATTGCGGAGATATTACCAGAAGAAGCAAATGATCTCACTCCATCACCGCAATCCACAGAAGCAAAGATTGCTGCAAGGATGGACGCATCAATACACATTGCGGGCAACAACGCAAAATTTGGGGGTGTACTCTTCCTTATCCTTATTTCAAATTTTACGCTATCACATTGCATTTCACTTTTCAAAGTTTTATCACCGCATCCTCCTTGATTACCACAATCATTTAACAAGTAGATAAATTTAGTAGTTTACCGCATTCTGTTCCTTATCCAAGTATGATTTCAATGATGAAAAATATGCTTCTATTTCTTTCGTATACACTAGAGTCAACTTTGTCTTAAAATAGTCACCTCATGAAATATTTCTCGAAGTTAGGGGTTTGCTAGCTTTCTTTCAAACTTTCTTTACAATGTATTCTATGACCATTGCATGACTTATTTTTAATTTTTTTTTTTGGCAATGAGGACATTGCCGCATTTTAAATTTGGGGGTGAGGTATTTATTTTCGACCTGCTATTTAAAAAAAAACATTTTTGAGAATAACAACTCCACTGTCAATACAATGGGAAACCCATGTTGATAAGAATTAAGTTGTGAAAGGTACTTACCCGTAGTTGGATGTTCGCATGACACACGTGGGGGCAAGCCAAAACAAAAGTAAGTCACCAAGATCAACGCATAAATCAATGATCACAACTTCAATGCCAAATCGGTATGAGTTTAGTCTGAGAAAGTGTGCATTGTTCGTAGTTGGACGTCCGTATGATACCCTGGGGGCAAGCCAAAACGAAGGCAAGGCACTCGGATCAGTGCAAGGTCAGAAAAAAATAGCAATAAAGAAAATTTTTGTGCAAGGATAAATCATTTGACACCCCGGTGGAAAATTTTATTTTTGAAATAAATCATGCAATGTTCCAAAATTTAATAAAGTCCTTTTGAAAGTTAAGCTTGCAATCCCTAAGTCTTAGAAATATTTTAGGAAGAAACTTGATTAAGACTTAAGGAAATTTTGGCATATAGGATTTGAACGAAGTATTCTTGAGAAATCTAAGAAAAGAACTTTGCGGTTGATTTGCTAAAGGAATATTTAGCTTATGCTTGAGGACAAGCATTGTTTAAATTTAGGGGTGTGATAACGGGCAGAAATGCACGTTATCATAGTGCTAAGTTCTTAAACAATTATGGATTGCATTGATGAAATATGTCAAATTGCGACCATTAAGCATAAATTCTATAATATTGCGGTCGCATGCGTTTAGCGCATTAAAACTATTGATTTTTGTATTTTTGTGCAAAATATGCGTTAACGCAATGCAAGATTGCGATCATAGGAAATTATCGATCGAGTGCAACTTCACCGCAAGACTTTGCGTTGATCGTGCTCGCAAACATTTTCCTGAGAAGGATCGCTGCAACTTGGTCAGCATAACATGGTGAGCGCATCCGGGTGAAAGGATAATTAAGAGCGATGGGACAGAAAGCTGATGACAATCGGATCCAAATTAAGTTGACAGCCGATAACGATCATGAAGTACATTCAGCATTATTGGTGATAATTATTCGGCGCGTCAATTAGGAATTAAAGCTGTCCCATCTGTACAACTGGGATAGAGAACTCGCCTTTCACCATGGAAGCTCTATAAATACCATGTGCATTCTTCAGAAAAGGGGTTAAGCAGTCGATTAATTCACCACTTTACAAATTCACGCCTCTGTCCATAGTTTCTTTCATTCTAAGGCGGACGCGAGGAGAAAGTGTGCCGATAGATCATTCCGGTAAGTTTGGGAGAGCGCCGGAAACTTCAAAGACAGGGAGAGGGCCGACGCCTGCGGAAGCGGGAATATCTTTAGATTAGAATAGAGATTCCAGTGTAAAAAGCCTTGGTCATCAAGGAATTGCTACCAGGCTCTCTACCTTAAACTTCCATTGGCATTTTGTACTTAACTTATAAAAATGTAATTTCTTTCTCTATATCTGTTGACTCTCTGTGATTCATGCATGAGTAGCTAAATTAGTTGAATGGGTTGAGAAGCATTTAGCTAGCACAACTAGGGAATCTTCATTCGTTGCGATTATCTTGTTTATGTATGCTTCATTCGTCCCTTAGGGGTACTCGGGAGGGTAATCTAAGGACAGGATCTAGACTTGGGAAGGCCAGATCAGAATCTAGGTTTGGAAGAACCAGATTAGAACGCATAAACGAGAGATAAGTGCTTAGAAATTAGCACTATTTGTTATTAATACATCACATGCATCTTAGCGGTAAGATATGATTGTATGCGGTCACCTTGCTTTCATGCATTTTGCATCAACACATAGGACAAGAGTAGAGACTTAGGGATAAGCTCTATGGACACTTTTACATTCAACACATGCGTCCTAGGCTTAGGAGTATCGCATTTATATTGGAAACTTGCTGTGCATGGTAGTAACATGATCGTATGGTCTGACGCATTCCCAAGTAACGCTAGCTAAAGATCTTCTCAACCCGTTCATCGCATACTCATTGCATCTATCAACGCAACTTTTGTTTCTAAAATCCACCGTATTTATTTATTTCTTTTTAATCAATACAATCAACTATCAAACATTTCATTTATTTTCTCGGTTACCGCAAAGTTTTCATATTTTTATCGTCGCAATCCTTCATTGTTTTATATCTTTGCGTTGTAACAACGTGCATTTCTGCCCGTTAGCACACCCCAAAATTTAAAACAATGCTTGTCCTCAAGCATAAACTAAAGATTTTCTCTAGAAAGGCAACCGCCTTTTTCTTTCCTAGATTTCTCGAAGTGCCTTATTCAAATCCTATGTACCAAAATCTCCTTAATTCCTATCCAGGTTTTTTCTTAAAATATTTCTAAAATTTAGGGACCGCAAGTTTAACCTTAAAAAACACTTTACTTGTTTCCATGGGATCACATGATTTATTTCATAAAAAAACTTTTTCAACTAGGGTGTTTTCAAATGATTTTTATCCTTGCGTAGTTTAGATATTCTTTCTATGACCTTGCGCTGATCCAAGTGCCTAGCCTTCGTTTTGGCTTGCCTCCACGTGTGTCATGCAAGCATCCAACTATGAGCAAGGTACTCTTTCTCAGTTTAAACTCATGCCCATTTGGCAGCGGAGTTGTGATCATTTTATTTATGCATTGATCACGATTCCTACCTTCGTTTTTGCTTGCCCCCACTGGTGTCATGCGTTTTTTTCCTGAGTGATCTAAAAGTAGCAAGGTTGAAAATAAATATCGCACCCCCAAATTTAAACGCAACAATGTCATCATTGTTGAAAAATTGAAAGAATTCATGCGATGCTCTTGGGAGGTTTTGTAAAAGTCAGTTTGAAAGAAAGCTGGCGGACCACTAACTTCTAGAAATATTTCATGAATTGACTGTCCTAAAATTAAGTTGACTCTAGTGCATGTGATGAAAAATAAAGGCATGCATTTCATCATTGAAATCATAATTGGCAAAGAAAAACAATGCGGTGACTTACTAAATTAACCAATGTGTAATGATTGTGCCGATTAAAGAGGATGCAATGATAAAATTATCAGAGTTAAAATGAGATGCGATAGTGCAAAATTTGGAATAAACAAAGTCAAGGAAAGATACAACCCCCAAATTTGCTCTGTCGCCCACATTATTTGTGATCACATCCTTCTTTGTGGCGAGCCAATTTCTTCGATTGCGGTGGCTGTTTGAGCTGTTTGCATCTTTCGGTTATCATGTAGCTCCCCCGCAATCGTTCACCATGATTGTTGCAAAACATCGAGAGGGTCAAATAAAAGATAGAGTTAATTTTTTTTAAGGATGCAAAAGGAATAAAAGGATATAGAAATGATAATGGATATAAAGAGGTAGAATTGAGTTCATGAATTGAAGGTTTCAAAGGACACTTCACAAAAATTGCATCCCTGATGAATTTGAATCGCATGATTGAGCAAGGACTGCCCACTTCTTCGTTAGTCAGAATTCCTCAGGTACATGGAGGTGTTCTCGCGATGCAAGCCTTCTCCGTGATATATTTTGACTCTTTGCCCATTAACTTTGAATGCATTGGTCCCGTCCTCATTGGATAACTCAACCGCTCCATGCAGGAATACCTCTCTTATTATGAAAGGACTAGTCCATTGCGATTTTAACTTGCTAGGAAAGAGTCGTAGCCGAGAATTGTACAAGAAGACCTTTTGTCCGACTTGGAGATTCTTCTCGCATAGTTGCTTGTCATGCCAACGCTTTGCGCACTCATTGTAGATTTTGGCATTCTCATATGCGTGAGTTCTCCATTCATCAAGCTTGACCAACTAAAGTTTCCTTGCTTCTCTTACGACCTTTAAGTCAAAATTGAGCTTTTTTACTACCCACATTGCTTTATACTCCAGCTCAAGTGGTAAATGACATGCCTTTCCGAACACCAGCGCCTACGGGGACATGCCTATAGGTGTCTTATAGGCGGTCCTGTATGCCCATAAGGCATCGTCTAGCTTCATTGCCCAATTTTTGCATTAAGGTTTTACCACCTTCTCTAATATCAACTTGATTTCTCTATTGGACACTTCAGCTTGACTATTTGTTTGTGGATGGCATGCGGTGGCCACCTTATGAAGGATATTATACTTGAGCAGCAATTTGTTGATGATGTGGTTAGCAAAGTGAGGGCCTTCATCACTTATTATGGCACGTGGAGTGCCAAAACGAGTGAAAATATTCTTCCTCAAGAACTTGGAGACTACTGCCGCATAGCTTGCGACACACGATACTACTTCTACCCATTTGGAAACATAGGTGACGACTAATAGAATGTATTTATGACCATTTGATTGTGGAAATGGTCCATAAAGTCTATGCCCCAGACGTCGAATAGTTCCAATTCTAAGATGATGTTCATGGGCATCGCATGCTTCCATAAAATGTTTCCCGTTCGTTACATCGGTCGCATTTCATTGCATAGTCTTTTGCGTCCTTGAATAACGTTGGCAAAAAATAACCACTTTGTAACACCTTTGCTGCAGTGTGTTGGCCTCTGATAACGGGTAGAAATGCACATTATCATAGTGCTAAGTTATTAAATAATGTTGGATTTCATTGATAAAATATGTCAAATTGCGTCCATTAAGTATAAATTCTATAGTATTGCGGTCGCATGCGTTCAGTGCATTAGAACTATTGATTTTTGTATTTTTGTGCAAAATATGCGTTAATGCAATGCAAGATTGCGATCATAAGAAAACATCGGTTGAGCACAACTTTGCCGCAAGACTTTGTGTTGATTGTGCTTGCAAACATTAGCTCGAGAAGAATCACCGCAACTTGGTCAGCGCAACATGGTGAGCGCATTTGGGTGAAAGGCCAATTAAGAACGATGGGACAGAAAGCTGATGACAGTCAGATCCAAATTAAGTTGACAGCCGATAACGATCACAAAGTACATTCAGCTTTATCGATGACGATCATCCGGCGCATCAGTCAAGAATTAAAGCTGTCCCATTTGTACAACCAGAAGAGAGAAGCCACCTTTCACTTTGATGCCCTATAAATACCAAGTGCATTATTAAGAAAAAGGGTTAATTGGTCGATCAACTAACAATTTCACTAGAGCTTCTGTTCATAGTTTTCTTTTCCATTTTACGGCGGAGCAAGAGAAGAGTGGTGGCACTAAAGATTGCTCAGGGCAGCTCGAGAGAGAACCTTGGGGCGTAAGAGAAGAGAGTGGGCTAACTCTTGCGAGAGCGAGAATATTTTTAGAGCAAGAGTAGAAATAGTGTAAACGCCTGGTAGCAAGAAATTGTTACCAGGCTCTTTACTATACTTGCATTGTTATCTTGTATGTCATCTCATATCTATTCAATGGAAGTTCTATTTCTACATCTGCTCACTCTCTTAATACGCATGAGTAGTTAAACAAGTCGAATGGGTTGAGAAGAACTAAGTTAACATGACCTAGGAAGTTCATTGCGTGCATTTGTCTTATTTTTATGCTGTGCAAAATTATCTTTTAGAATTACTTGAGAGAAAATCTAAAGAAAGAACCTAATGACTCGAGAGAGCTAGGTTAGAATCTGAACTCGAAAGAGTAAGATTAGGTTTGCATAAACATGAGATAGGGACTTAGAGATAAGCTCTGTTTGTCAACTTGCATCGCATGCATCCTAGGAATGTGAGTGATATTATGTGGTTGTATATTTATGTGAATGTCATGTTGTCATCGCATAAATAGAGATAGAGGTTTATATGTAAACCCTATAGACTTATCGCATATTTATCGCATGCGTTCTAGCCTTAGAAGCCTTAGCATTCACGCTGAGAGGTGGTTTACTATTGTATGCATGTTGCATGATCGCAAGGCATGGACATATTCTAGGGAGTGTTAGCCGAAACTTTTCTCAACCTGTTCACTGCATATTCATCGTATTTCCCGTTTACCAACTCTTTTCAAACTCTGTCGCATTCGTTATTTATTTTCATCAACGCAAACAATAAACCCAACGATTTATTCATTTAACTGATTACCGCAAGTTTTCGTAAAAATCACCAAGGCAACTATTTTCACAAGTCCCTGTGTTCGACCCTGGACTTACCAGAAAACTCAGAGGAATTTACACTTGAATTCCGCTGGGGAAACTTGAGTGCATCAATGCAACCTATCAACACATATCATCTATATTTTCATTCATAAAAATAACGCATCAAGTTTTTGGCGTTGTTGCCGGGGACTTCGGCAAAATAGTTGTTAACGGTAATTTTTGTGATTTCTTTGCAGAACTCTCAATCTCTGGCGAACTACGACCCGGAGATTGAGAGAACATTTCGAAGGAGACTACGAGACCGCCAACAGCAACCACAATCCGATAAAGAAGAGATGGCAGAGCAGCCTGGAGGTGGAGCACCAAATGATAACAATGTCATGGCAAATCTGATTCTGTTGGCAAACGATCGGAATAGACCCATTAGGGACTATGCATCGCCAAACCTCTATGATTTCTCTCTGGAAATCATGAGGCCTGCCCTCAACAGAAGTAGATTCGAAATGAAACCTGTGATGCTACAGATGATCCAAACTATAGGTCAATTCGGAGGAAGGCGTGGCAAGGATTTGCATGCCCACCTCCGAAGTTTTATTGAAATCTGCAATACTTTTGTGTTCCCGAACATCTCTGCTGAAGAAGCTCAACTAATGTTGTTCCCATTTTCTCTCTGTGATCAGGCTAGGAAATGGGCTTATTCACTCAAACCAGGAGAGATTACTTCTTGGGAGCAGGTAGTGGAGAAATTCATGAAAAAGTATTTTCCACCTACCGAGAACACAAGACGAAGGAAGCTTATTACAAATTTTGAACAAGATATGGACGAATCGTTCAGCGATGCTTGGCCGAGGTTTAAAAGGTTGGTCCGTGATTGTTCGCATAATGGGCTACTAGACTGCCTTCAATTTGAAATTTTCTATCACGATTTGAACCTCGCTTCGCAGACCGCTGCCAATGCGGCAGCCGCTGGTGGTCTGCTTGACAAAACTTACGATGTGGCGAAGAATATCATGGACCGCATCTCCAAGAACCAGGAAGACTGGAGGGAGAGTGACCAGAGATTGAGACTTAAAGATTCTGATGCAAATAACGATGCCATTGTTTCATTACAAAACCAAATGTCCACAATGATGAATTTGATTCAAGGAATGGCGATCAACAGCCCAACACCGGAATGTGGGCAAATTAATGCAATAAGTTAAAACACCGCAAGGTGTACGACTTGCGGTGATGGGCATGCGATGGAAGATTGCTCACAAAATCCACAGTCTGTATATTTTGTAAAGAATAACCCCTTTTCAAACACTTACAACCTCGGGTGGGGAAACCACCCCAATTTTGCTTGGAGGAATCAACAACAAAATTTTCAACCTGTGGTGCAAAAAGAAGGGCCACCAGGATTCTTTCAACGCAACAACGATCAACCGAGTAGTCAAGCAAGTAGCTCACAACAACCATCACAATCCTCTTCTCTGGAGAGCCTATTGAAGCAATATATAGAGAAAAATGAGACAGTACTTCAAAGTCAGGCTATGTCTATCCGTAACCTCGAATTGCAAATGGGCCAGATTGCGAGTGAGTTGAAAAGTAGACCGCAAGGGGCACTGCCAAGTTCTACCAAACTTCCATGCAACCCAGGCGGATCAGGTAAGGAGTAATGTCAGGTTGTGACATTGAGTAATGGAAAGACTGTGGAGGGGGAAAAGAAAGAGCATAGTAGAATAACTTCCATCGTAACTGAGCCTGAGATTGCGGTAACGCAAGAAGAAGAAAGAGAAAATGAAGCAGTGGAACCTGAGGTTGCGTCGACATCGAAGCCTAATGAAACGGGAATCGTGAAAGTCCAGTTACCACCTTTTTCTCAGAGACTAAGGAAGAGAAAAATGAAGAGGTACAGTACCAACGCTTCTTATCTATGTTAAAGCAATTACATGTTAACATTCCTTTCAGTGAAGCGATTGAGGAAATGCCAAGTTTCTGAAGGACATGGTAACTAAGAAAAGAGGCACTAGGAAATTTGCCACGGTGGCATTAACGCAAAGTTCCAAATCCATTATCCCACCGAAGATGAGCGATCCTGGGAGCTTCACTATTCCTTACTTAGGAGGACTCTATATTGAGCAAGCCTTGTGTGACTTGGGAGCCATCATAAATTTGATGCCGCTGTCAATCTTTAGACAATTAAATGTAGGGTAACTTGTGCCCACATCAGTGACTCTCCAATTGGCTGACAAATCTCTGGTTCATCCAGAAGGTAAGGTGAAGGAGGTGTTGATCAAGATTGATAAATTTATTCTATCAGCTGACTTCATCATTCTAGACTATGAGGCCGACAAAGATGTGCCCATCATTTTAGGGCGACCTTTCCTATCAAAGAGTCGTGCTCAAAGTGATGTGCACAAGGGAGAAATCACCTTGAGTATAAACGTACAAAAGCTCAAATTTAATATAATTTGTGCCACGAAATTTCTGGATGAAGAAGACCTACAAGATTCTGATGATGACCTGAATTTAATTGAAGAAGAAAAGTCTGATGAAGAGTGTGAAGAAGAGGATGTCAACGCATCCGTAGCTGCCTGCAATGCGATCATAGAAAAAACAAACAAGAAGAAGAAGTGATCGCAACGTAAGAAGAAGAGCCAAAAGAAGAAAGAAAAACAACACAACCTTCCCTCGTGGAACCAAAAGAAGAAAGAAAAACAACGCAACCTTCCCTCGTGGAACCATCAACACTTGAACTAAAGACCCTACCAACCCATCTGAAGTACGCATTTTTGGGGCAGAATGAGAAGCTGCCAGTGATTATCTCTTCTGCGCTCAACGAAAATCAAGAGAATGCGTTGATGAGCTGAACTTGATTTAAGAAGAAAAGTCTGATGAAGAGTGTAAAGAAGAGGATGCCAACGCATCCGTAGCTGCATGCAATGCGATCGTAGCAAAAACAATCAAAGAAGAAGAAATGATCGCAACACAAGAATAAGAGCCAAAAGAAGAAAGAAAAACAACGCAACCTTCCCTGGTGGAACCACCAACACTTGAACTGAAGACCCTACCAAAATATTTGAAGTATGCATTTCTGGGGCAGATTGAGAAGCTGCCAGTAATAATTTCCTCTGCGCTCAACACAGATCAAGAGAATGTGTTGATGGGCATTCTAAAGAAACATGTGCGAGCAATTGGCTGGACGCTCGCTGATATCCGAGGAATTAGCCCCACGTACTGCAAGCACCATATTCGTCTTGAGGACAACCATAAAGAACTATTGAACATCAACGCAGACTCAACCTTGCGATGAAGGAGGTCGTCAAAAAGGAGATCATCAAATGACTGGATGCGGGCATTATCTACCCCATTGCAGATAGCACGTGGGTCAGCCCCGTGAAATGTATGCTTAAGAAGTGCAGAATGAAGGTTGTCCCCAATGAGAACAATGAATTAATACCGCAAAAAACCATCACTGGATGGCGTATATGTATGGACTACCGCAAATTGAATACGGCCACA
Organism: Benincasa hispida; assembly: GCF_027475165.1. Taxonomy (NCBI): domain Eukaryota; kingdom Viridiplantae; phylum Streptophyta; class Magnoliopsida; order Cucurbitales; family Cucurbitaceae; genus Benincasa; species Benincasa hispida. Next base: position 23,020,219 of record NC_143489.1, on the reverse strand, counting down.
AAGAAAGATCACTTCCCTTTGCCATTCATTGATCAAATGCTAGACAGACTAGTAGGGAATGATTTTTACTGCTTCTTGGATGGATATGCCGGGTATAATCAAATCATGATAGCTCTTGAAGACCAAGACAAGACCACATTCACCTACCCATATGGGACATTCGCTTTTCGCCGCATGTCGTTTGGTCTCTATAATGCGTCGATCATGTTCCGAAGGTGCATGATGGCGATATTTTCAGATTTTTTCGAAGACTCAGTGGAAATATTTATGGATGACTTCTTCGTTTATGGAAACACTTATGAAGTCTGCCTAGTCAATTTGGAGAAAATTTTGAAAAGATGTGAAGAGACGAACCTGGTACTCAACTGAGAAAAATGTCACTTCATGGTGAAAGAGGGTATAGTGTTGGGACACAAGGTCTCCTGAGAAGGGTTGGAGGTGGACTATCTGCATCCTTCTATCCATTGCCTCATATTATGACTATGAGATATGGAAAATGGACGTCAAGACTGCCTTTCTGAAAGGTAATCTTGAGGAGACCATTTATATGGTGCAGCTCGAGGGATTCCTAGGCCAAGGTCAAGAGCAAAAGGTTTGCAAATTGAATCGGTCCATTTATGGGCTGAAACAGGCGTCTCAATCTTGGAACATTCGGTTTGATACTGCGATCAAATCTATGACTTTGACCAAAACGTTGATGAGCCTTGAGTCTACAAGAAAATCATGAACAACTCACTAGTTTTTCTAGTGTTGTATGTAGATGATATCCTACTCATTAGGAATGATGTAGGTCTACTGACATCAGTTAAAAACTGGCTCGCGACCCAATTCCAAAGGAAAGATTTGGGAGAGGCTCAGTTTTTTCTTGGTATTCAGATCTTTCGAGATCGGAAGAACAAAGTGCTCTCAAGCATCGTACATTGACAAGATGTTGCTCAAGTACTCGATGCAGAACTTTGATGCATTGGGAATATGATGAAATTATGGTGTATAATGCAAGGGTGGTGTATGCGTTGTGCATGCAAGTTTTCCTAGCAAGATCCAAGTATAAATCCTACTAGGTTGCCTGGTAAGCCCAGGGTCGAACACAGGGGCTATAGAGACAATATGCGACGATGATTTCAGATTACTTTGCGGTGAAATTAAACAATGAGTTGGTTGGTATTTTTGTTTAAGGTATAGATTCTATGCAGCAAAATTGAGAAAAGAGTTAATACAAACGAAAGTTACAATGAGTATGCGGGGGAACGGGTTGAGAAGGGATTTAGCTAATACTTCCTAGCAAACATAACTTTTCTCTAAGTCTCTATCTCTTACTAATGCGGTTCTAATCTAACTTTCTCAAGCCTAGATTCTAACCTAGCTCTCTCAAGTCTAGGTTCTTTCTTTAGACTCTCTCTCTCGAGTAGCTCTAAAGGGGTGATGGACACATATATAAGACAAGATGATCACATAAAATATAGATCTTAGGTCATGCTAGCTAAGTACTTCTCAACCCCTTCTAATGTGGTGATGGACGCATATTCTCTCTCGAGTAGCTCTAAAGGGGTGTGGTCACAATCTCTTAATGCGTTCAGACGCTAAATTCCTTGGATCGCAATTCTACCGTGCACCAACGCATTTTCTTGCACAAAATACGTAAATTAGCTGCTTTAATGCAATGGACGCATGCGATCGCAATGTTCTTAACTTGTAACGACCCGACCCCCTAGGACTTAGGTAAGGCCGTTACTAAAATAAATGCATGCAAAGAATTTAAAACGACGCTCAGTTATTTGAAATAAATGCTAATTAAAAACAAGAGAAGTTCAAAAGAAATTTAATAAATGCCATCGTTAAAAACAATAGTAGGGTACCCATAAATCATAAAAGTTAATAAGTGCATATGAAAAACAATTCTTAATAATAAGTTTCAAATATCAAAACTAAACATTAAGGGAAACATGAAAGGAACTCTAAATCTCATGATGCGGAAGCGTAAAAACTAATCCCAGTGGCTCGATCACGAATTCCGCTACGCCATCGCTAGTGTATCTCTACCTTTACCTGAAACATCAACATAAGAAAGAATGAGTATGAAATACTCAGTAAGTAACCCCACCACTGGGGTCAGGCTAGGCATCTATGTCCTCTAGATACCCACATATGGCACATAAATACATGTAACATATAAGAGACTGAGTCCTATCCTATTGTAGTTAAGTATGCCCATAAAACTGGTGAATCCCGAAGGAAACACAAAACTGGTGAATCCTGAAGGAAACACAAAACTGGTGAATCCCGAAGGAAACACAAAACTGGTGAATCCCGAAGGAAACACAAACTGGTGAATCCCGAAGGAAACACAAACTGGTGAATCCCGAAGGAAACACAAAACTGGTGAATCCCTAAGGAAACACAAACTGGTGAGCATCTAACTAATCAATAAGGATATTCACACAGTCCTAATGTGCTAAAATTCAACATGGTACGGTTCTAAAGCATACATAAAAATCCTTAATACCATGGTTATATCACATACCCATAATTCTTAACAACATATTATACATCGTCCATGTATAACTTATATCATAAAGCCACAACATACAAGTATGCCTCAACGTCAGCAGATTAGACATCGACATATGAAAACACATACTATCACATACTAACGATCAAGCACTCAGGTGTGCATGTAAATAAATCAAAATTTGTGCCAGAACATACTTTAATTTAAGTCATTCTGTCAATCAACATGCTAACATTTACCATAACATACACTTATCTTGCTAGCATACAACTAGAGCCTGGCTCGTGGGCAGTTCCAGTGATAAGATTACTTACCTCGAACTCAAATTCCGATTTTTAATCCAAGCTAATGATCTCCAACCAAAAACCCCTGAACTAAGTCCCCTAATACAGAACATAACACAAATTTTAAATTCTTGGAACCAAGATCCATACATACAAATTATTATTTTTTTCTTTTTTTTTTGGGATCACCAATGAACTTACCCAACGAAACTTGATCAACAACCACTCCAAAATCTCCTTTTAACAAGGTCTAATTCCAACGAACAACAACTTAAAACCTTCAAAACATGAATTAAATGATTATTAAATCCTATAATCAATGGGTGTAAAAAATCCTTCAAGAAACCCATCTCATAACATTGACCTTACCTAAATCCAAGATCTGTTCAAAACCAAGAGTCGACGGCAGAAACTGGAGTTGAATGGCGGCCCCGATACAGAAACTCGAGCACCCCGCTGGATAGATCTATGGTGGCAGACCAGTGGCGCGTAGGGCTTGGCGGAGGAGTGGCACGCGACTGCGAACGGCGACTCCTCCGGTTCGAGCTCGAAGCAGGCGGTGGCGACTCGGACGGACGGATCCTCTTCAACTGGGCGAGATCGGTGCGACTCTGAATGGCTCTTCGGCTGGGCGAGATCGGTGCGACTCCGAACGGACGGACAGAGGAAGGTACGGGGGAGTCACACGGCGCGGTCTGTGGGGCTGACGAAGTTGGGTGACTGAGGCGGCGGCGGAGCAATGGAGGTCGGGGAGTGAGGGAGAGCCGTGTGAAGGAGATTAGAGGGGGAGTCCTTTTTATTTTTATTTTTTAAAAACTAATAATAATAATAATAATAATAATAATAATAATAAAGGAAAGTAGTATAGTTTTAATTAAATCCTTTCCTTAACCCACTTTATACTATTTAATCCCTTTCCTTTTTCCAAAAAATAATTAATTCCTACCATAACTTTTTAAATTGCATTTGAAAATTGAAAAGTTTGTGAATAAATTCCATGACAACACTTAAATTCTCGCATTCATACTTTAAATTCAAAATTCCAAACATGCCCTTCAACTAAGGATAAATACTGAAAAAGGGAAAAGTTTTACATTAATAATAAATAAATAAAAAGGTGTGGGGTGTTACATTCTTCCCCCCTCAAAGAACTTTTGTCCTCGAAAGTTCATCCTTGAAATAGCTCCAGGTACTGGGCCTTCATCTCATTGTCTTGCTCCCAGGTGGCTTCCCTGAACTGGTGGTTCTGCCACAGAACTTTCACAAAAGAAATTTCCCGACGGCGCAATGTCTTTACTTCTCTTGCAAGAATCTCTGTGGGCCTCTCCCGTAGATCAAGTTATCATTCAACTGCAAGGGCTCGTAGTCAACTACATGGGATAGGTCTGCCACGTACTTCCTTAGCATCGAAACATGGAAGACATTATGAATTGAAGACAATGTTGGGGGCAAGGCCAAACGGTAAGCTACAGGGCCAACTCGTTCCAGAACCTTGAAAGGTCCAATGAATCTCGGACTCAACTTTCCTTTCCTGCCAAACCTCAGAATACCCTTCATGGGTGCCACCTTTAAGAACACTTTCCCCCCAGTCTCAAATTCCAGGTCCTTACGTCTTACATTGGCATAGCTCTTCTATCTGCTCTAGGCTGTCTGCATACGAGCCCTGATCTTCTGTATGGCCTCATTTGTGGTCTGCACCAATTCAGGTCCTAACAATCTCCTCTCTCCTACCTCATCCCAACAAACAAGGGACCTGCAACTCTTCTCATATAGGGCCTTAAAGGGTGACATCCCAATAGTGGACTGGTAGCTGTTATTGGACGCAAACTCTATTAAATGCAAGTGAGCATCCCAGCTTCCGGAAAACTCTATGGCACAGGCATGCAGCATGTCTTCCAGTATCTGATTTAATCTCTCTGTCTGCCCATTAGTCTGAGGGTGAAACGCTGTACTGAAGTTTAATCGGGTCCTCAATGTCGCCTGGAGACTCTTCCAGAAGTTAGACATGAAACGAGGGTCTCTGTCCGACACAATGGACACGGGTACTCCATGTAATCTTACCACTTCCTTCATGTATATCTGTGCCCACTTATTCACTAAAAAGGTGGACTTTCCAGGTATGAAATGTGCTAGCTTTGTAAGTCTGTCTACAACGATCCATATCACAGTGAAACCTTTAATTGTCCGAGGCAACCCCACGATGAAGTCCATAGACACATGCTCCCACTTCCATTATGGTACATTTAATGGTTGTAACAAGCCTGCTGGCCTCTACCTCGGGGCTTTCACCTGTTAGCACACCAAACACTTACTGGCGAACTCTGCAACCTCTCTTTTCATATCATTCCACCAGTAGTAACGTTTCAGATCCTGGTACATCTTGGTGCTGCCGGGGTGGACTGAGAATAGGGAACTATGAGCCTCTGACAACAGCTCCTTCTTAATGTCACTAACTGCCGACACGCACAGACGCCCCTGATAAAGGAGGCCACCTTCTGCTGACACAGAGAATTCGCTATCTTGGCATGACTCCACTCTACGAACTCTCTCCTCCAAATAAGGGTCGTCTCGCTACGCATCAATAATCTTCTGCCTTAGGCTTGGTTGCACCGATAACTGTGCTAACTGTGCCGCGACCTCCCCCACGACTACTGCAATCTCTGCCTTCTTCAGTTCCCTGCATAGGTGAGTCTGTCCGGTAATAAGAGCTGCGGAATGGGCCACCTTTCTGCTTAAAGCATCTGCCACTACGTTTGCTTTCCTCGGGTGGTACAAAATTTCACAGTCATAATCCTTTAATAGTTCCAATCACCTCCTTTGCCTCATGTTTAGCTCCTTCTGAGTGAAAAAGTAATTCAAACTCTTGTGGTCGGTGAAGATCTGTATCTTTTTCCCATACAAGTAATATCTCCAGATCTTGAGAGCAAAAACCACTGCTGCTAATTCCAAGTCATGCGTGAGATAATTCTGTTCGTGCTTCTTCAGCTGACGTGAAGCGTAAGCAACTACTCTACCCTGCTGCATCAAAACGCATCCCAACCCCTTCTTGGATGCATCACTGAAAATGACAAAACCATCTGATTCGTCCGGTACTATGAGAACTAGGGCTGAAACCAGCCTCTGCTTGAGGTCCTGAAATCTGCTTTCACAAACCTCATTCCAAACAAATGTTGCCCCCTTCCGGATCAGCTGAGTTAATGGGGCGGTTATGCGAGAGAAATCCTTCACAAACCGTCTGTAGTAGCTCGCTAACCCTAAGAAGCTGCACACCTCACTGACCGTGGTTGGATGAGCCCAACCCGTAACTGCCTCCACCTTTGCAGGATCCACTGAGACACCTTCCTTTGATACCACATGCCCTAGAAAGAACACTTGTTTCAACCAAAATTCACATTTAGAAAACTTAGCATATAGCTTATTGGCCCTCAATGTCTCTAAAACTCTCCACAAATGCTTCCTATGCTCGACCTCTGTCTTGGAATAAATCAAAATATCATCAATAAAAACAATCATGAAGGTGTCGAGGAATTCCCTGAACACCCTATTCATCAGATCCATGAACACTACTAGTGCATTCGTTAGGCCGAATGACATCACTATGAACTGATAATGTCCATACCTCGAATGGAAGGCTGTCTTGGGTATGTCACTATTATTTATCCTCAGCTGGTGGTACCCTGACCGGAGGTCAATCTTAGAAAATACCGTAGCTCCCTATAACTGGTCAAACAAATCATCGATCCTGGAAAGGGGATATTTGTTCTTGACGGTCACCTTGTTCAGCTCTCTGTAGTCGATGCACAGACGTAACGATCCATCCTTCTTTTTCACAAACAAAATGGGTGCACCCCATGGTGACACGCTAGGGTGAATGAAACCCTTATCCAACAACTCCTGCAATTGGACCTTCAGTTCCTTTAACTCTACCGAGGCCATCCTGTACGGGGCCCTCGAAATGGGGGTTGTGCCTGGCTCTAAATCAATGGCAAAATCTATCTCTCACTGCGGGGGCAATCCGGGAAGGTCTTCTGGAAACACATCTGGAAAATCCCTCACTACTGGCTCTGAAGTCAAGGTAACTTCGTTCTCCCTGGTATCTACCACACTGGCCATAAAGCCCCTGGCTCCTTAGTCGAATAGCCTACTGGCCTTCAATGCGGATATCACCTTGGGTAGGACTACGGTTCGAACCCCTTTAAACTTAAAACAGGATTCTTTAAGAGGCTTAAAGATAACCTCCTTACGAGAGCAATCTATGCTGGCATGGTTAGCAGCTAACCAATCCATGCCTAATATAACATCAAAATCGCGCATATCTAAAATTATCAGGGTTACATCTAATGCGCGGTTGGCTACCTCTACCTGACATGCCTTTATCTTTTCTGTAGCTAACATGATCTCTCCCGAGGGAGTGGAAATAGACAATGCAAATGGCAACGGTTCTGAGTCTAACATGGCGTGTCTCACCAACATAGCAGATATAAACGAGTGCGAAGAACCAGAGTCAAATAAAACAAAAGCATGGTGTCCCAAAATGGGAAGTGTACCTGTCACCACGGTGCCTGACTTTTCGGCCTCACACCGAGTGGTAAAAAATACCTTTCCCTGCTGTTGCTGGCGGTTCGGGCCTCCCTGGAACGATCCTACGGGCTGGCTCCTGTGCTCAGACGCATTCTTCCTTAGGCATCTATCTGCCATATGTCCCTTCTGGCCACAACGAAAACAATTCCCAGAGCTGGCTAAACAACGTCCCCAGTGTTGCTTACCGCAAGTGGTGCATATCGGTCTATCCTCCCTGCCATTCCCAGCCTGGGTACTATGTTGTCCCCACTGACGTGGAGCATGCACTGTGTTCTGACCTCTCTGCTAATGTTCAAAAGTCTCGTGCTCAGTCTTTCTTTTCTACCCTGCGGTGGTCCCAATCCCGAGTGACCTCCTGTATTCCTCTCCCCCTTGGGAGTCGGCATCATTCCTCACAGCGGCTCGTAGTGCCGCGGCATAAGTCTTAAGATCCAAGGCATGCACCATCCCTCGCAACCCGCTCCTCAAGCCCTGGATGAATCTTTCGGTCCTCGCTGCCTCGTTGGCCACTAGCTCAGGAGCAAACTGAGACAACTTATCAAATTCTTGCTCGTACTCCTCCACTGACATAACGCCCTGCTTCAGGTTCAAGAATTCTACGTGCTTATTGTATCGGGTGTTGGCGGAAAAGTACTTCTCATAAAAATGTTCCTTGAACTGTTCCCAGGTTGCAAGGTCACCTCCAATATCGATAATCTTTTCTACCGAATGCCACCAGATTGTCGCGTTACCAGTCAGCATGAAGACTGCGCATTGCAGTTTGTGCTCTTCCGGGCACCTCATAAAACAGAAATTTTCTCAATGGAAGACAACCACAGTTCTGCCTTGGTGGGGTCTTCTAATGATCCATCAAAGGGGCGAGGGTCATACTTTCAGAAATCCCTTAAATGTTTGGCCTCGAGAGACAGGCTCCGTGTCCTTGTCCTGCGGACGGTTTTGACGTAACGGCTCGGGTGGCACTAGTTCCTCCTGAGCCTGAGTCTGGGCAGGCTGTCCTGCCATCGTGCTACGGATCAGTTCCTGCAACTTCCCCATCAGAGCGGTTGCAATAGCTTCACTAATTCGGGCTTCCATTGCCTTTTCATCCACTTGGGTCGTAGGCGGAATTGGCGTCGCCGGAGCAGTTTGATTACTCTCTTCTCTATCTACTAGTATTTCTTCTCTAACTGCTTTCTTTGTTCTACGTTTAGGTGCCATGTCCTATCATAAATTCGTACGTTAGCTAACTATTTCTGGCCTCTCTCAGACATCATGCGTTTAAGACACTACATCACTGTCCTCACATACACATGGAAATTTTCGTTAGTAGAACTACATGGTGATGACGAGGAATTCGTTACTGGCCACAGGGACTATTTAGACTTACATAGTAAGTCAGTCTACAGAACCCAAAATAGGGCTCTGATACCAAAACAGGGCTCTGAACCCAAAACATTAAGGGAAACATGAAAGGAACTCTAAATCTCATGATACGGAAGCGTAAAAACTAATCCTAGTGGCTCGATCACGAATTCCGCTGCACCATCGCCGGTGTATCTCTACCCTTACCTAAAACATCAACATAAGAAAGAATGAGTATGAAATACTCAGTAAGTAACCCCACCATTGGGGTCAGGCTAGGCATCTATATCCTCTAGATACCCACATATGGCACATAAATACATGTAGCATATAAGAGACTGAGTCCTATCCTATTGTAGTTAAGTATGCCCATAAAACTGGTGAATCCTGAAGGAAACACAAAACTGGTGAATCACGAAGGAAACACAAAACTGGTGAATCCCGAAGGAAACACAAACTGGTAAATCCCGAAGGAAACACAAACTGGTGAATCTCGAAGGAAACACAAAACTGGTGAATCCCGAAGGAAACACAAACTGGTGAGCATCTAACTAATCAATAAGGATATTCACACAGTCCTAACGTGCTAAAATTCAACATGGTACGGTTCTAAAGCATACATAAAAATCCTTAATACCATGGTTGTATCACATACCCATAATTCCTAACAACATATTATACATCGTCCATGTATAACTTATATCATAAAGCCACAACATACAAGTATGCCTCAACGCCAGCAAATTAGACATCGACATATGAAAACACATACTAACAATCAAGCACTCAGGTGTGCATGTAAATAAATCAAAATTTGTGCCAGAACATACTTTGATTTAAGTCATTCTGTCAATCAACATGCTAACATTTACCATAACATACACTTATCTTGCTAGCATACAACTAGAGCCTGGCCTGTGGGCACTTCCAGTGATAAGATTACTTACCTCGAAATCAAATTCCAATTTTTAATCCAAGCTAATGATCTCAAACCAAAAACCCCTGAACTAAGTCCCCTAATACAAAACATAACATAAATTTTAAATTCTTGGAACCAAGATCCATACATACAAATTAATTGTTTTCCTTTTTTTTTAGGATCACCAATGAACTTACCCAACGAAACTTGATCAACAACCACTCTAAAATCTCCTTGTAACAAGGTCTAATTCCAACGAATGACAACTTAAAACCTTCAAAACATGAATTAAATGATTATTAAATTCAATAATCAATGGGTGTAAAAAATCCTTCAAGAAATCCATCTCATAACATTGACCTTACCTAAATCCAAGATCTGTTCAAAACCAAGAGTCGACGGCAGAAACTGGAGTTGAATGGCGGCCCCGATACAGAAACTCGAGCAGCCCGCTGGACAGATCTATGGTGGCAGACCAGCGGTGCGTAGGGCTGGGCGGAGGAGTGGCACGCGACTGCGAACGGTGGCTCCTCCGGTTCGGGCTCGAAGTAGGCGACGGCGACTCGGATGGACGGATCCTCTTCGACTGGGCGAGATCGGTGTGACTCTAAACGGCTCTTCGGCTGGGCGAGATCGGTGCGACTCCGAACGGACGGACAGAGGAGGGTACGGGGGAGTCACACGACGCAGTCTATGGGGCTGACGAAGTTGGGTGACTGAGGCGGCGGCGGAGCAATGGAGGTCGGGGAGTGAGGGAGTGCCGCGTGAAGAAGATTGGAGGGGGGGGGGGGGAGCCATTTTTATTTAAAAAAAAACTAATAATAATAATAAAGGAAAATAGTATATTTTTAATTAAATCCTTTCCTTAACCCACTTTATACTATTTAATCCCTTTCCCTATTCCAAAAAATAATTAATTCCTGCCATAACTTTTTAAATTGCATTTGAAAATTGAAAAGTTTGTGAATAAATTCCATGACAACACTTAAATTCTCGCATTCGTACTTAAAATTCAGAATTCCAAACATGCCCTTCAACTAAGGACAAATACTGAAAAGGGGAAAAGTTTTACATTAATAATAAATAAATAAAATGGTGTGGGGTGTTACACAACTTATTACTTTTGGACATGATTTTACATATTTTTACCGTTACAATCCTTCATTGTTTTATATCTTTGCATTGTAATAACGTGCATTTCTACCCGTTATCAAACTCCAAAAGTGGCCTATTGCCTTTTAGGCATGGAGTTACATCGTCTAAGGAAATGTGTCGTAAGACACCTCAAGAGTTTGAGGAAATGAGACAGATCCCCTATGCATCTGTCGTTGGCAGTTTGATGTATGTGATGCTGTGTACTAGACTGAACATCTGCTATGCTGTGTGGATACTCAGTAGATATTAGTCTAATCTAGGACAAGGTCATAGGACCGCCGTCAAGAACTTCCTCGAGTATCTTTGGAGAACGAGGGACTACATGCTCGTGTATATGTTGGATTGTATCAGTAAGCAGCGAAAGTAACAAGGATCAATAAGCACTCTAATTCATTAAATTTTGCAAAATCTAAAGCATGCTTTTACAGAAATAAATGCGTTTCAAGTCATATCTTTGTAGAACTCTTGAAATCTCGATTTTCAGCTGCAAATTTCTCTAAATCTCATTGTAGACCACCACAAGACCTTTCCCACTATTCTCTTGGTGCTCTAGATTGAGTTGTGGGACTTAAAATAAGCTTGAATAAAGGGAATTTGGAGAAGAGCTCACAGCAGCAACCCAATTGAAGAATAACTTCTTCTTACAAATTTTTCAGTAAAAATTTCACAGATTGCATGCCTCAAATTCACTCCAATCTTCCCAGTATATTGCATACTATCATGCAAAAAAGATGGTTGCATGAGATGCAACTCATGCTTGGAGTAATTGAAGCCTAAAGATGGTGGGTTATGGGTCAGCAACTTGAAGATGATAATGGAAAATACCATTTTTCCATTTTGTGTATTTTTCAATTTTCAAATTCCAAATTTGATTTTAGAAAAACAATTTGATTTCAAAAATATAAAAAATATTAATTTTACAAATTAATTTCATAAATTAATTTTTCTAATAAAATTAATAAATAATTATTTAAACAATTTAAATAATTCTAATTAATTTAATATCAAATATTAAATTAATTTTACACAAATTCACCTTCATATATTTAAATCATATTTAAATATTAATTCTCCAATTTTGTTTAATTCCTAAAATTAAACGTGTAATTATATCTCATATAATTACTAATTCATTTAATTCTAATTTGAACATTTCAAAGTAACTTATCACGCTATTCTAAAGCTAATCCATTTACGAGCTAACAGGGGGACCTTGCGGACCTACAGATCATGGGCTCCAACGATCCGAGATTAATTGGCTTAACTCATTAGACCGAATTTACCCCCATTCGTTAAATAATGGGTCACTCTACTAAAGCCCATAGTTGAATTCCCCTCACTATAGATATATTATGTCCACTCGATATAACCATGATTAGTAAGTTAACCCTTCATAGTTTGTTCGTAATAACGGCTGGGTTAAATCTCTATTTTACCCCCGAGATTACCTCTTGTTTCTTAAGTCCCATTGATCCTCTAGTGAACAATTGATTTGTGATCGAATCAACAAACCGAATCCCTCTCAGGCCAACAAGAGGGTGGAGCCCCTTGTTTAAGACCCAGAATTAGCACTTAAGGGAACAACCCCTCTACTATCCCTAACAGCAGGTAGGAATGAATTCCTTCATGTACCCTATGTCCCTAGCTATCTATCCAATCTTACCCTGAAATGGGAGTTTATTGAGTCGACACTTTTGAGCCAACCCTCACCTATGCAAATCTAAGGATAATCCCGAATAAACCGGAGTTCATAGTTAGCTCAAGATGAAGGTCAAGTTACCTAGGTCATCGCTTTGAAATGGTCAGTCTTAAATAGTAAACAACGTTATAAAGTAAGAGTGACTGATTTCATGGTCCAATCTTGTACAAAACCCATTTGCACAGGGAAACCCCCACTCCTCATCTCATAACATGTACGAATTAGGATCACTTCGTTTATAGCACTTTACAACTCTTTGTAACAACTATAGAATAGGCCGTATCCAATAGTGTTATCAGAATAAGGCATCCAACCTTATTCATATACTATAGATCATTTTAACTATTTACTCGAACCTGATCCATTTTTATGTCTCCACATAAAGTTCAAGTACTCATGTAATAATCAAGGGACTTTTAGGTTTATTGGATTTCTAATAAGCAAAACATCTATTCAATAACAACTAATTGAATTTTCAGAATAAGTTCTATTGTTTACAAACCATGAGTTTTAGGACATAAAACCCAACAAACTCCCACTTGGACTAAAACTCCAGTGGTAACTAATATATCCAATATATAAGATCGAGTTTTTGAGTTTTGTAGAGAAATACAATAAACTAGGGCATCCCACACCCGATATTTCTCCCACTTGCCCTAGGTTATTAAACATGTATTCCTAGTCTACTAGGTGATTCTCAAACACTTTAGCCGAGAGAATCATTGTAAACATGTTAGTGTACAATAGGCTTTTAATTAAATTATATGGAAATACATTTTATTCTCAATAATGACCAGGAAGTCATACTTTCTTCCCACTACATTGAGGTACTCTCAACTCTTTGAGTAAGACGTATCTGACCTATCTTAACAACTCTTGTTAACAGTCAGATTTGGAAATCTAAATCTTTTAACTTTCTATACTTTGATCTAATTGATATCTAGCCGTTTTTAAATATCTAATATTTGCAAATGACTTTTAATAGTTTGATTCTTAATAGAAGTTGCTATGAGATAGAACAAACATAATATCTAAAAATGAACATTTCATTTATAACAAGAAATATATACATTTTGTTCTTTACAAGATAACAAAAGCAGGTAAGGTTATCGTCAAGCAGCAACATCTCCCACTGGTCAAGCTGAGTAAGTGGTCCTTAGGAACTAGTTTGCCTGTTTAGCTTTCTCTGCTCTTTTTTCAGCAAGGTACTGAGGGCAATTTCTCTTCCAGTGCCCTTCTTCGTTGCAGTGGAAACACCTTCCTTTGTCTGCAACATTTTTCTTGCTTTTCTTTCTAGCGAGTTTCTTTTTCCCTTTCCTTTTGCACTTCTTAACAGGAATACTCTTACTTTGTGAGAAGGAAACAACATCAGGCTTGGAGGACGTTCCTCCCTTCTCAGCAGTAGTAACATTTACTTCTGATTCCAGACCTTTAGTTCTCAACATAGTCTGGTAAGTCTATAACTCATTCAGTAGAGTAGTCAAGTTATATTCAATTTTATTCATGAGTGCATTCATGCAGAATTGTAGAAAACTCTTCGAAAGAGATTATAGAATAAAATCAACTTGACTTCTTTCATCAACAACAGTGTCATTTACTTCCGCCACATTAAAGTGGACCATCATGTCCAGGACATGTTCACGAACAGAGGCCCCCTCTTTCATGCGATTGTTGTAAACGTACTTGATGGCATCATGCCTTAGGGTGAAGGACGGTTGTCCGAACATCCCTTGTAGAGATTCCATAATCTCTTTGGCAGTACTCATATCCTTATGTTTCTTCGCCAAAACATCAGATATGCTGGCGAGGATGTAAGAACAGGCTTTATCATTTGCCCTGATCCATCTATTATACACATCCCGAACAGTTCGGTTTGTGTTAGAGCTGGGAACGGGAGGACAATCCTCTGTTAAGACGAACCGCAAATCGTCTATCACAAGTATAGTATTGAAATTTGATTTCCAGGTTACATAATTATCCCCGATCAGTTTATTTGACGCCAAAAATTGTATTATCGAACTCGTCATTCTGAAATTATAAAAAAAATCTATAAGTGAATTTCTTTTAAATCCAATCAAGTTTTAGCAAAGTAATAATGTACCCAATATTATTTTTGCAACGATACTGCAGCAAGACATTCTTGACTAAATACTATCTCCAGAATAACTCATATTTCGATAGTCATTTAGGTACTGCTTTTGGTCAGAAATTACTAACCCTTAATAATTCTGTAAGTGTAACCCTTTATTTTCAGACGTCAGAGGTCAGCCCCAACTATGCTAACGAAGTGGAGAAACAAGGTTAGGAATGGACCTAAGAAATCCTATCCACCTATGGAGCTCGAGTTGTTCCGAATCCTATGTTACAACCCTCCGTGCGGATAGCCGTCGTTAAACGACTAGTAAAGGGCCGCTTAAAGCTAACCAGCAGGTGTAAAATAGGAATCTCACAGTCCAAACTCATGGAAGAGACCGCAGGATATGTTGACACATTTTCTCCACCCACTTACTATGAACTACTTCCCCCGTTTACCTTATTATTGACTCATAAAAACACTTTCCATAAGGAGGTCACTCCCAGGGTGACACGAAGCGTCATATGAATCTCACGGTGTAAACTATTTAGAGACATGGCAGTTGAAATCTATATTTGATTTCTGTTCGAACAACTTCCCTTTATTCACCAAAATCTAGATTTAAGCTAAAAAATACTTTCCGTACGAAGGTCACTCCCAGGGTGACACGAAGTACCGCTTAAATCTAGACTGTGAACGTGAGAGCTAAAAATAATGTATCATATATGTTATTAATCTCCCACTGAAGTTTTCTAATAACTTTATCATATAGAAGTTATTGAACTCCCACTGAAGTGTTCTATTAATTGGGTAAATTTATACTTAGGTTCTTTTCGGCTGATAAAAACAATCCTAAGTCTAAGTGGTTTATCTAATTATAACACTTATAAATGGATTTCAACCTACGATGTCTAGGTGATAAACCATTTTATTACCTCATATCGCTCATGTATACTCATAAAACTGATTACCTAAAGGAATGTATTAGCAACAATGGAAGCAACAAGGATCAAGCACTCTAATTCATTAATTTTGGCAAAATATAAAGCATTCTCTTGCAGAAAACAAGTGAGTTTCATGACATACCTTTGTAGAACCTCTTCTAAGCACGACCTCCAGCTGCAATCTTCTCCAAATCTTATTGCAGACCACCTCAAGATCTTCCCCATTATTCTCTTGGTGCTTTAGATTGAGTTGTGGGACTCAAAACAAGCTTGAATCAAGGGACTATGGAGAATTGCACACAGCAACAATCTTGTTGAAGATGTTGGGATTAGTGTCCTAATTCTCTCGGAGTCTCGTTGTTTTGTAAAGATACACATTGTTAAATGAATAAAATAAGTGTTATTTAATTCTGACATTTACTCATATCCAATAAATAAAGCTCCTTGGTTATTGATTACATGCAGAGATGCATGTCATCTTAGGCCTTTTACTTAGAATTATGAAGGTTGTTAGGTAAAATATGTGTCAATCATGATAGGAATTCAGGAGAAAGTGAGCTTGCGTCGATCAGCATGTTGAATCTCAGTTAACTCGTTATTTTGCGTTAATTATGCGTTCAATGTTCTATTTTTGTAGCTAATGCAAGAAATGAATGCAAACGCGGAAACCGGACCACCGCATAGACGACCGCATGCCAAGAAACACTCCATCACAAAGGCAAACGCATCGATCAATGCATGGATGTTGCGGTAATCAGCCGTATGCGTCCATCGCATGGGAGTTGCACTCGTCAAGTGATTGCGGTCATCATGTAGAGTTGCAGTATTAAGCGAATGCGACCATTGAATGATTGCGGCTACGCGACAATGCAAATTAATGGGATCAAATCAAGGTAGGTGGAATGAATGCATCAACGCATCTACCTCGAGAAAATCCAAAATATGATGTTGACATTTCACCTACCACACCGTTAGTGGCAGAGGTTTAGAAAGGACTAACGCGTCGAACATCAGACTTAGAGTAGTCCAGTTAATGCTGTCGGGAACCCAAACTCTATAAATAGAGGCCGATGAGCTGAAATTCAAATCATCTGGAGATTATCCCTCAAATCGGGGATTTTCCCCGTGATCCAGACAAAATGCATGAGAAGAAGCTAGAGAGTTCTTCACCTCCTTCATCCATTCCGAGTGACGACTGTAGCCTTCGACCGAAGCTAGATCTCGAGAGAGTCAGCTCCTCCGCTCATCCATGGCACCACCGGCAGCCTTGACGCACATTCACTGGAGTAAAGTTTTGCTTCTAGTCAGTCATTTCTTTTTCCTTTCTTTTCCTATATTGTATTGTAAGACATTTTGTGATTAAGGAATTAATACGACTTGTTTTCAATGCATTTCTCTATTTCCTTCAACTCCATCTCCATCTTCTTTGCTTAGCATCTTTACTTTCATTGCAACACTTAGTGGGATTGCTTGAGTATTTCCTACTTAGTCATGTGGATTAGGGATATGAAACATGTAGCAACCGATGAGAGGTGTGCGTTGCGTGAGTGTGTGAGTAACCTTATTTGCTTAGTGTGAAGCTACTGCAATGCCTGTCTATAGGCTAGCGTATTGCTTGTCTATTAGTAAAGTTAGCAACAATCAACTGCCTGGGAGGGTAAGTGGTTAGACGCATTAAGCAATGCATGCGTTGTTCACTAGGGATAGTAACAATCTTGCGTCAACCAAGTTCACGCGATTCTCTTGTAGTATGTATGCTTCATCCATCCATTAGGGATACTTGGGAGGGTAGTCTAAGGGCAAGATCTAGGCTTGGGAAGGTCAGATCAGAATCTCAGCTTGGGACATTTAGATTAGAACACATAATACAAGAGATAGGAGCTTAGGAATAAGCACTATTTCTTATTAACCCATTGCATGCATCCTAGAGATAGGATACGATTAAGTGCGGTCACTGCAGCGTTGTGTGCATTTTGCATCATCGCATAGGAAAAGAGTAGAGACTTAGGAATAAGCTCTATGGACACTTTTGCATTCAACACATGCATCCTAGACTTAGAAGCATCGCATTTTCATTGGAAAATGATTTTCTTTCCATGAGTGTAGCATGATCGCATTGGCTTGCGTTGACTAGGGTTGCCCTCGTAGTCACTCTTAAGGGTTGCAATGAGAACATCTCCGCATTTTATCTATTTTCCCACATATTTATTTCATGTCAAGGTTTTTCGTATCTCTACCTTTCATGCATATTCTCATTGTGTTGTCTGTTAGATAGGAGTAGGAGTAGGATTAACTTAGCAACATCCCCTCCATTCTTTTATTTATACTGCCGGATGTACATTACCGCATACATATAGCTACAAGTCCCTGTGTTTGACCTCAGATTACCCGAGAAACTTGCCCATTATACTTGGTGTGAGCGCAAGAAAACTTGTGGCAGGACGCATGGTCATCGCATACATTCGTTAACGCATTATCATTCCAATGCATGACCATTGACGCATGACTATCAATGAATATCTTAGGAACATGCATCGCATACCGCGTCCAAGGAAATTTGGTTGTCGAGTAAAATTGACTTCCAAATTTCAAATTTGGCAAGATAGTTTGCTAACGGTAATTTTTTTTATTTCTTTGCAGAACTCTCAATCTCTGGCGAATTACAACCTGGAGATTAAGAGGACTTTTAGATGAAGATTGAGAGACCGCCAACAGAAACAACAATCAGACAAAGAAGAGATGACAGAGCAGCCTGAAAATGGAGCACCAAATGATAATGTCATGGCGAATCCAATTATGTTGGCAAACGATCGCAATAGGCCCATTAGGGACTATGCATCGCCAAACCTCTACGATTTCTCTCCAGGAAACATGAGGCCTGCCTTTGACGAAAGCAGATTTGAAATGAAACCAGTGATGCTGCAGATGATCCAGACTACAGGTTAATTCGGAGGAAGGCGTGGCGAGGACCCGCACGGCCACCTCTGAAGTTTTATTGAAATCTGCAATACTTTTGTGTTCCCGAATATCTCCGCTGAAGAAGTTCGACTAACGTTGTTTCCATTTTCTCTCTGTGATCAGGCTAGGAAATGGGTATATTCTCTTAAACTGGGAGAGATCACTTCTTGGAAGCAGCTAGTGGAGAAATTTATGAAGAAGTATTTCCCACCTACCGAGAACGCAAGACGAAGGTAACTTATAACAAATTTTGAACAATACATGGACGAATCGTTCAGCAATGCTTGGGCGAGGTTTAAGAGGTTGGTCTGGGATTGTCCATATAATGAGTTATCAGACTGCCTTCAAATGGAGATTTTCTATCATGGCTTGAATCCTGCTTTACAGACCACTACCAATGCGGCAGCCATTGATGGTCTACTTGATAAAACTTATGATGAGGCGAAGAATATCCTGGATCGCATCTCTAAGAACCATGAAGATTTGAGAGAGGGTGACCAGAGATTGAGACTAAAAGAATCTGACGCAAACAATGGTGCGATTGCTTCATTATAGAACCAAATGACTGCAATGATGAATTTAATACAAGGAATTGCAATCAGCAGCCCAACATCGCAAACGGGGAAAATCAACACAATTAGTCAAAACACTGCAAGGTATGTGACTTGCATTGATGGGCATGCGATGTAAGATTGCCCACAAAATCCACAATCTGTATACTTTGTAAAGAATAACCCCTTTTCAAACACTTATAACCCTGGGTGGAGAAACCACCCCAATTTTGCTTGGAAGAATCAACACAAAATTTCCAACCTGTGGCGCAAAAAGAAGGGCCACCAGGATTTTTCCCACGCAACAACAGTCAATCGAGCAATCAAGCAAGTAGCTCACAACAACCACCACAATCCTCTTCTTTGGAGAGCCTAATGAAGCAATATATAGAGAAAAACGAAACTGTGCTTCAAAGTCAGGCCACATCCATCCGCAATCTCGAATTACAGATGGGCCAGATTGCGAGTGAGCTGAAAAGTAGACTGCAAGGGGCTCTGCCAAGTTCAACTAAACTTCAACGCAACCCGGAGGGATCAGGTAAGGAGCAATGTCAGGTTGTGACATTGCGCAGTGGGTAGACTGTGGAGGGAGAAAAGAAGGAGCATAGTAGAACAACTTCCATTGCGGCTGAACCTGAGATTACAGTAAAGCAAAAAGAAGAAAGAGAAAAAGAAGCAGTAGAACCTTAGATTGCGTCGACCTCGAAGCCAACTGAAAGGAAACCGTGAAAGTGCAGTTACCATCTTTCCCACAGAGACCGAGGAAGAAGAAAAACGAAGAGGTACAGTACTAACGCTTCTGATCTATGTTAAAGTAATTACATGTTAATACTACTTTTAGTGAAACTATTGAGGAAATGCCTGCATATGCCAAGTTTCTAAAGGATATGTTAACTAAGAAGAGGGGCACTGGAAAATTTGCCACGGTGGCATTAACATAAAGTTCCAAATCAATAATCCCACCAAAGATGAGCGATCCTGGGAGCTTTACTATACCATACTCCATAGGAGAACTCTACATTGGGCAAGCCTTGTATGACTTGAGAGCCAGCATAAATTTGATGCCTTTGTCAATCTTTAGACAATTAAATGTGAGGCAACTTGTGCCCACATCAGTGACTCTCCAATTGGCTGACAGATCTTTGGTTCATGTAAGAGGTAAGGTGAAGGATGTGCTGATAACAATTGATAAATTTATCCTGCCAGTTGACTTCATCATTTTAGACTATGAAGCCGATAAAGATGTGCCTATCATTCTGGGGTGACCTTTTCTCTCAACGGGTCGTGCCCAAATTGATGTGCATTAAGGGGAAATCACTCTGAGTATCAATGGACAGAAGCTCAAATTTAATATAATTCGTGCCATGAAGTTTTTGGATGAAGAAGACCTGCAAGATTCTGATGATGACCTGAATTTGATTGAAGAAGAAAAGTCTGATGAAGAGTATAAAGAAGAGGATGCCAGCGCATCCGTTGCTGCCTACAATGCGATCACAACAAAAACAAACAAGGAAGAAGAAATGATTGCAAGGCAAGAAGTAGAGCCAACAGAAGAATGAAAAATAGCACCACCTTCCCTAGTGGAGCCACCAACACTTGAATTAAAGACCCTACCAACCCATCTAAAGTATGCATTTTTGGGGCAGAATGAAAAGTTGCCAGTTATTATCTCCTCTGTGCTCAACAAAGATCAGAAGAATGTGTTGATGAGCATTCTCAAGAAACATGTGCGAGCAATTGGCTGGACGCTCGCTGACATCAGAGGAATTAATCCTGTGTACTGCATGCACTGCATTCGTCTTGAAGACGACCACAAAACAACAATTGAACATCAACGTAGACTCAACCCTACGATGAAGAAGGTCGTCAAGAAGGAGATAATCAAATGGCTAAACGCGGGCATTATCTATCCCATAGTAGATAGCACGTGGGTCAGCCCCGTGCAATGTGCGCCGAAGAAGGGCGGAATGACGGTAGTCCTAAATGAGAACAACGAATTAATACCGCAAAGGACCATCACTGGATGGCGCATATGCATGGACTACCGCAAGTTGAATGCGGCCATGAAGAAAGATCATTTCCCTCTTCCATTCATCGATCAAATGCTAGACAGACTACCAGGGAATGATTTTTACTGCTTCCTGGATGGTTATGCTGGATATAATCAAATCATGATAGCTTCTGAAGATCAAGACAAGATCACATTCACCTGCCTATATGGGACGTTTGCTTTTCATTGCATGCCGTTTGGCCTCTACAATGCGCCAAGCACGTTCTAAAGGTGCATGATGGCGATCTTTTTAGATTATCTCGAGGACTTAGTGGAAATATTTGTGGATGACTTCTCCGTTTATGGGAACACTTATGAAGTCTACCTAGCCAACTTAGAGAAGATTTTGAAAAGATGTGAAGAGACAAATCTGGTGCGCAATTGGGAAAAATGTCATTTCATGGTTAAGGAGGGCATAATGTTGGGACATAAGGTCTCACAGGATGGATTAGAGGTGGACAAAGCAAAGATTGAAGCAATTGAAAAACTTCCACCTCCAACTAGCGTGAAGGCTGTGCGAAGCTTCTTGGGGCATGCTGGATTCTATAGACTATTTGTCAAGGACTTTTCTAAGATAGCACGACCACTGAGTGCGTTGTTAGAGGCGGACAGAAAATTTGAGTTTGACAACAATTGCCTCAACACATTCAGAGTTTAAAAGATTTACCCACCCGTGTTGTTTATGCCAGGCTGGACACTTCCATTTGAAATCATGTACGACGCAAGCGGGTATGCAATGGGAGCAACTTTAACACAAAAGAGAAAAACAATTTTTCATCCCATCGCATATGCGAGTTAAACTTTAAACCCTGCTCAAACAAATTATACCACCATAGAGAAAGAACCCCTGGCTGTGATTTTTGCGTTGGAAAAATTTCAGGCATATCTGTTGGGAACCAAGGTATCCACACTGATCACTTGGCGATCAAATTCTTAATGACAAAGAAGGACGCAAAGCCGAGGTTGATCAGATGGGTTCTCCTCATTCAAGAATTTGATATCGAAATAATTGATCGGAAGAGGACAGAGAATCAAGTTGCGGATCACTTGTGTAGACTGAAAAATTCTGAGGTTGACCGCAACGAGTCTGAGGTGAGTGTCGTATTCTCAGATGAACAGCTGTTCCACATAGAAGAATTGCCCTGGTATGCGAACATCGTCAATTATTTGGCTTGTGAGAAATTCCCTGAAGATTACACCTATCACCAACAGAAGAAGCTCAAGCACGAATGCAAACATTATTATTGGGATGAGCCAAATCTATATAAAAGAGGTGCAGACCAAATTATTCAATTATGCATACCAAATGCTACTCAACAATGCATATTGTCATAATGCCACGACTCACCATATGGTGGGCACTTTGGAGGCCAGCGCACCGCAACCAAAGTTTTGAAAAGTGGACTCTTTTGGCCTACATTATTCAGGGATGCGGCTGACTATGCAATGAAATGTGATCGGTGCAACGCACAGGCAACATTTCATGGAAAAACGCAATGCCAATGAACACTATCTTGGAGCTAGAATTATTCGACGTATGGGGGATTGATTTCATGGGACAATTCCCTCCTTCGCATGGCAAGCATTACATTTTATTGGCCGTCGATTATGTCTCCAAGTGGGTAGAGGCAATAGCATGCACCGCAAGTGATGTGACGGTAGTCTCCCAGTTCTTGAAGAAAAATATTTTCACTCGTTTTGGCACTCCTCGTGCCATCGTAAGTGATGAAGGATCCCACTTTTTCAATCATAATATCAAAGAGCTGATGCACAAGTACAACATCCTCCACAAAGTGGTCACCGCATACCATCCACAAACGAATGGTCAGGCTGAAGTGTCCAATCGTGAAATTAAGTTGATACTTGAGAAGGTAGTAAAGCCTTCACAGAAAGATTGGGCAACGAAGCTTGACGAGGCGTTGTGGGCATACCAGACTGCATTTAAAACACCAATAGGTATGTCCCCTTATGCGTTGGTATTTGGCAAGGCGTGTCATTTTCCTTTGAAGCTAGAGTATAAGGCACTGTGGGCGGTCAATAAGCTGAATTTTGATTTAAAGGAAGCAGGGGAAGCGCAAAAAATGCAATTGGTCGAGCTAGAAGAATGGAGGATCTACACATATGAGAATGCGAAGATTGATAAGGAGCGCACCATGCGCTGGCATGACAAACGCATATGCGGTAAGAACCTCCAAGTCGGACAAAAGGTCTTACTCTTTAATTCAAGACTGCAGCTCTCCCGGGAAAATTAAAATCACGCTGGTCCGATCCCTTCATCATTAAAGGAATATTTCCACATGGTGCGATGGAGCTGATCACTGAGGATGGCAGCCGAACATTTCAGGTTAATGGACAATGAGTTAAAGCATATTGCAGAGGTGATTTCTAGCCAAAAAATGTCTCTGTGAAGTTGAAAAACCTGGACTACCCCTCTACATTATTCTTGAACTCTTATTCCTTCGTCACTTTTACTAGTATTTTGCTATCTGAATCTTACTTAATTTTACTTCTAAAAAGAAAAAAAAACTTGTTGTTTTATTTTAAATCATTTGACCCTCTCTTTGTCTGTTTACAACGATTAAGGCACAGGGTTACGGAGATGTTACAAGAAGAAGCAAATGATCTCATTCCATCATTGCAATCAACAGAAGATAGATCGCCGCAATGAGGGATGCGTCAATACACAATGCGGGCGACAATGCAAAATCTGGGGGTGTACTCTTCCCTATCTTTATTTCAAATTTTGTGCTATCACATCGTATGTTAGTTTTAAAAGTCTTATCATCGCATCCTCTTTAATTACCGCAATCATTTGACATAGATAAATTTAGTAGTTTACCACATTCTGTTTCTTTGCCAAGTATGATTTCAATGATGAAAAATATGTTTCTATTTCTTTCGTATATACCAGAGTCAACTTAGTCTTAAGATAGTCACCTCATGAAATATTTCTCGAAGTTAGAGATTTGCTAGCTTTCTTTCAAAATTTCCTTACAACAAATTCTATGACCATCGCATGACTTATTTTAATCTTTTGGCATTGAAGACATTGCCGCATTTTAAATTTGGGGGTGAGGTATTTATTTTCGACCTTGCTATTTTCAAAAAAAAAAAAATTGAGAATAACAACTCCACTATCAACGCAATGGGAAACCCATGTTGATAAGAGTTAATTTGTGAAAGGCACTTACTCGTAGTTGGATGTCCGCATGACACACGTGGGGGCAAGCCAAAACGAAAGTAAGTCACTAGGATCAACGCATAAATAAATGACCGCAACTTCACTGCCAAAAAGGTATGAGTTTAGTCTGAGAAAGAGTGCATTGCTCGTAGTTGGATGTCTGCATGACATTCGTAGGGGCAAGCCAAAACGAAGGCAAGGCATTCGGATCAGTGCAAAGTCAGAAAAAAATATATCAATGAAGAAAATTTTTGTGTAAGGATAAAATCATTTGACACCCCGGTAGAAAATTTTCTTTTTGAAATAAATCATGTGATGTTCCAGAATTTAGTAAAGTCCTTTTGAAAGTTAAGCTTGCAATCCCTAGGTCTTAGAAATATTTTAAGAAGAGACTTGAATAGGACTTAAGAAAATTCAGGTATATAGGATTTGAATGAAGTATTCTTGAGAAATCTAGAAAAAGAACTTTGCGGTTGACTTGCTAAAGAAATCATTAGCTTATGCTTGAGGACAAGCATTGTTTAAATTTGGGGGTGTGATAACGGGCAAAAATGCACGTTATCATAGTGCTAAGTTCTTAAACAATGTTGGATTGCATTGATGAAATATGTTAACTTGCGTCCATTAAGCATCGTTTTCATGATATTGTGGTCACATGCGTTCAACGCATTAGAATAATTGATTTTTGTATTTTTGTGCAGAATATGCGTAACGCAATGCAAAGATTGCGATCATAGGAATTCACTGGTCGAGTTCAACTTCACCGCAAGGCTTTGCTTTGATCGTGCTCGCAAACATTCGCCCAAGAAGGATCGCCGCAACTTGGTCAACGCAACATGGTGGGCGCATCCGGGTGAAAGGATAATTAAGAGCGATGGGACAGAAAGCTGATGACAGTCGAATCTAAATTAAGTTGACAGCCGATAACGGTCACAAAGTACATTCAGGTTTATCGGTGATAATTATTCGGCGCATCAGTCAGGAATTAAAGTTGTCCCATCTGTACAACCAGGAGAGAGAAGCCGCCTTTCACCATGGATGCTCTATAAATACCAAGGGCATTCTTCAGAGAAGGAGTTCATCATTTTTTTACAATCTTTCGTTCCACAAGTTCACGCCTCTGTCTTTAGTTTTCTTTCATTTTAAGATGGACGCGAGGGAAGATGTTGTGCCGGCAGATCGTTCCAGTAAGCTTGGGAGAGCGCTGAAAGCTTCAAGGACAGAGAGAGGGTCGACGCCTGCAGAAGTGGGAACATCTTTAGATAAGAATAGAGATTTCAGTGTAAAAAGCCTCAGTCAGCAAGGAATTGCTACCAGGCTCTCTACCTTACTTTCCATTGTCATTTTGTACTTCACTCATTTATAAAAATGGAATTCCCTTCTCTATATTTGTTCACTTTCTGTTATTCATGCATGAGTATCTAAATTAGTTGAATGGGTTGAGAAGCATTTAGCCAGCACACTAGGGAATCTTCATTCTTTGCAATTATCTTGTTTATGTATGCTTCATTCGTCCATTAGAGATACTTGGGAGGGTAGTCTAAGGACAGGATCTAGACTTGGGAAGGTTAGGTTAGAATCTAGACTCGGGAGAGCCAGATTAGAATGCATAAACAAGAGATAGGCACTTAGGAACGAGCACTATTTGTTATCAACGCATCACATGCATCTTAGAGATAGGATATGATTGTATGCGGTCACCTTGCTTTCATGCATTTTACATCATCGCATAGGACAAGAGTAGATAATTAGGGATGAGCTCTATGGGCATTTTGCATTCAACACATGCGTCCTAGATTTAGGAGCATCACATTTACATTGGAAAATGACTTGCTGTGCATGGTTGTAACATGATCGCATAGTCTGAAGCTTCCCAAGTAACGCTAGCCAAAGATCTTCTCAACCCGTTCATCGCATACTCATTGCATCTATCAATGCAACTGTCTTTTCTCAACTCCAGCGCATTTGTCTATTTCTTTTTCATCAACGCAAACAACAAACCCAACACTTTATTTATTTATCCGGTTACCGCAAAGTTCTTCATAAAAATTATCAACGCAAACTGTTTTCACAAGTTCCTGTGTTCGACCCTGGACTTACCAGGAAACTCAGAGGAATTTACACTTGGATTCTGCTGGGGAAACTTGAATGCACAACGCAATTCCACCAACGCATAACATCCACATTTCCACTTCATAAAAATACAAGCATCAATTATCTTATGTGAACTTAAGCATGTATATGTGATATACAAGTGGATCATGCCTTAAGTGATAACCTAAATCGGTCTGTAGTATAAGGATTAAGGTGGGATACCTGATCCTGGTGACACTACGGATACGACCCGCTTTGTAGAGGTTTGTAAGTGTTGTAAACTACTACTGATGGTAGATCTTGACCATTCATGTGGAGATGTGGAGCGGGGATGTCCTATACAAAGAGTTTATATAAGACCTAGACCACGAGATGACTAGACTCTATATATAACACCGTTGATACTAAAGACTTGCATCTCACCTAAATGACCATAGGTGACACGACCTCAATCCTGAGTGTTTTGTGAACTCCTGCCTTTGACGGCGGTCCTTTGATTAGTATGGGTGAGAGTGACCAGATTGCCAAATCAACATGCCTACCTTTTTGGGGACTTGTCTGATCTGGGAGTTGGAAACTCAATCCACAATATGGAATTCACTCCTTGCCCGAAGCAGGGATAAGTAGAGAGATTGCTTCCTTAAGGGCTGATTCTGGAGCTTGAACATAGTGGCCACAACTTTTCTTTGGAAGAGAAGACTCAGTCATAGTAGAACTAGGACTTATGTTCATTAGAGGGATCAGTGGTACTTAAGGAGACAGATGTAATTGCAGGGGCATAACAGTTATTGGCCCAGCTGTACTTACGAGCGATCTGTGAAGGGTTGTCGCACTGCTCATTGGTTAAGATGGACACATAATATATCGTAGTGAAGAGATTTTAGCTGTCGGTCTTTAGTGGAGTGCCTGACAGTTAACGGATGGTGGATCCCATGACTAAAGAGTTTAGTCAGTTATTCACGTACCGTTGAAGCTTCGAATCTACAGATCCATGAGATCCCTTTGGTAGCTTGGATTCATGTTGAAGGATCAATTCTTGGTGTTGATTTGAAATGTTCAAATTGACAAGAGGTATTTTGATTATATGTGATATAATCGGTATGATGTATGAGATACATCTAGTGGAGGATTGATGTAAATGAGATTTACATTAAGTACCATGGAATAGGAAAAGAACTATGGTTTATATGTTTCATGAGATGAAATATTAAAATTACAGGTTATAAATATAGTATGATAAGTTGATTATCATTTATGTTTATAATTAATACTTTTTCTTTTAAATAACCAAAGTAGTGGATGTTTATTGATCATGGTAACCGTGAGTTTAAAAGGAAATCGGTTTCCTATTTTGAAAAAGAGTTTTTACAGAAGTTTTCACAAAAAGTTTGATAAGAATTTGAGTTCTCTCTCTGGCGAAAAGAAACTCATGGAAGTCATCAAGTAAATATAGATTTACTAAACGACGGCTGGGCTAAGTAAACGATCGTGCGAGTACTAGCTAAACGATCGTGCAGTGTTTACTAAACGATCGCATATCTTTGCTAGACGATCGCTGGCCCAAGGTAAACAATCTTGTAGAATTGACCGAGCTAAACGATCGCATAGCTTTTGCTAGACGATTGCATAGTTTTATCTAAACGATTGGTCGTCGACCTATAGAATAGGTCTCCGACTTCTCCCACTTGCCCAGTCGTGTACACGATATGTATTTCCTTCATTCGTCTGCCTCACACCAAGTCCGGATAGAGCCCACCCTCTGGATTCTCACATCGAGAATACCAAGGTCGCCTTGTTAGTGGTGTCAGACTCAACTCGACATCGTTGAGATTTTTCGGAGGCCTTTCGTGGTGCCATGGAGGCCGTTCGCTGTGGCGAAGGAGTTCGTTGAGGACAAGCGCGAAGTGTTTGGACTATGTTCATGTGATGTTGCGGTTGTGTAGATTGGGCGCTCGTGGTTACTGTGATCGATCAGAATCGCGCATCGGAGCGTGGAGACGTTTCTATATATGTGCGTAGAGTTCTCTTTACGCATTTGTTGTACATGCTGTAATTTCTCTATAAATTGTATAACTGTTTGTTTTGAAGTCGACTGTAAATGGTTTGTTGATTTATGATTGTAATTTGGAATAGTCTTGCTTCTGTTGCTCATGGAAATTGGGATTCCGATTTCCTTCAGAAGAACCCTTTCTTCAACACGAATTTTCTCTAAAATTCTCTCTTGATTACATCCCTCAAATTCACTCTAATCTCTTCAATATATTCTAGATCAACATGCAAGGAAGAGAGTTGCATGAGTTACAGCTCATGCTTGGAGTTAATGAAGAAGAGGAAATAGAAACTATGTGGGTATGAAGAAGATGGATAATGGAAAAACATGTTTTTCCATTTGTGTATTATTTTTCCTAATTTTTCAATTTTATCTCAAAATAAAAAACTTGATTTTTTTAAAAAAAAACCATTTTGATTTTAAAACTGAAAAATTTTAATTTTATAAAATTAATTTCATAAATTAATCTTTAAATAAAACTTAATTAATTTAATATCAAATATTAAATTAATTTTTATACACATCTATCTTTATATATTTAAATCATATTTAAATATAAATTATCCTATTCTGTTAAATTCTCAAATTAAACACGTAATTATATCTCACATAATTACTAATTCCCTTAATTCTAATTTGAACATTTCAAATTAACTTATCATCCTATTCTAGAGCTAGTCCATTACGAGCTAGTAGGGGGACCTCGCGGACCTACAGATCATAGGCTCCAACAATCCGAGATTAATTGGCTGAACTCATTAAATCAAATTAATCCCCATTCATTAACTAATGGATCATTCCACTAAAGCCCATAGTTGCACTCCCTTCACTGTAGATATATTATGACCACATGATTTAACCATAATTAACAAGTCGACCCTCTGTATTTCGACTCTGTATTCAAAGATTTCTTATTCTAGTAACTCCAATTTTTCTTCAAGATGTCCCTTATCAGCTTCTTAAACCTCACCCAGGCATCGCTGAGCGATTCGTCAGATTCTTGTTCAAAATTTGTTATTAATTTCCTTCTCCTAGCATTCTCGGTTGGTGGGAAATACTTCTTCATAAACTTTTTGACGACTTGTTCCCATGAGGTTATCTCCCCCGGTTCGAGAGAATATGCCCATTTTCTTGCTTGATTGCATAAGGAAAATGGGAACAGAGTGAGTCGAACTTCCTCGGTGGAGATATTCGGGAACACAAAAGTGTTGTAGATTTCTATGAAACTCTGGAGGTGGGCATGCGGGTCTTCTCCACGCTTCCCTCCAAACTGCCTAACAGCTTGGATCATCTGCAACATTACCTGCTTCATTTCAAACCTCGATCCGTTTAACGCTGGCCTCATGATTCCTAGAGAGAAATCATAGAGGTTGGGCGACGCATAGTCTCGAATGGGTCTATTGCAGTCATTCGCCATAAGGATGGGGTTGGCCATTATATTGTTTGCGTTTGCGGCCCTTTCTTCCGGTTGTTCCGCCATTCTTGGTGTTCTCTCTTGTTGTTGGAGGTTGTCTCTTAGTCTTTGTCGAAATGTCCTCTCAATCTCCGGGTCGTAATTTGCCAGAGATTGAGAGCTGCAAAGAAATCATAAAAATTACTGTTAGCACACTGATTTGCCGAAGTCCTCAGCAACGGCGCCAAAAACTTGATGCGTTATTTTATGAAGTGAAAATATGGAATGAGATGCGGTGATGGAATTGTATTGAGCAACAAGTTTTCTCAGTGGAATCCAATTATAAACCCCACTGAGTTTCCTGGTATGTCCAGGGTCGAACTCAGGGACTTGGGAAAATGGTATGCGGTGGTAATTTTATGGAAGACTTTGCGGTAATTGGTAACTCAAATAGTTGTTTAGTGTTGTTGGTTGCAGTAATAAAATAAATAAATGCGACAGATTTGAGAAAAGTTTATTATGTGATAGATGCACTGAGTATGCGGAGGAACAAGTTGAGAAGGTTTTTAGCTATCGTTTCTTGGGAATGCATCAGACTATGCGATCATGCTACACTCATGCAACAACAAATCATTTTCCAATGCAAATGCGGTGTTCCTAAGTCTAGGACGCATGTGTTGAATGCAATAATGTCCATAGAGCTTATTCCTAAATCTCTACTCTTTTCCTATGCGATGATGCAAGATGCACACAAAGACAAGGTGACTGCACATAATCATATCCTATCTCTAGGATGCATGCGATGCGTTAATAGCAAACAGTGCTTATTCATAAGCTCTTATCTCTTGATTATGCGTTCTAATCTGACTTTTCCGAGCCTAGATTCTAACCTGACTTTTCCAAGCCTAGATCCTGTCCTTAGACTACCCTCCCGAGTATCTCTAATGGATGAATGAAACATGCATAATGCAAGATAATCGCATAGAATGAAGATCCCCAGTTATGCTAGCTAAGTGTTTCTCAACCTATTCAACAGATTTAGTTACTCATGTGTAATAAATAGAGAGTGAAAAAATATAGAGAAGTAAATTCCATTTCTATAAATAAGTTGAGTACAAAATGACAATGAAAGTTAAGGATAGAAAGCCTGGTAGCAATCCTTTGCTTCCCAAGTCCTTTACACTATCAAATCTATTCTATTCAAAAGATATTCCTACTTTTGCAGGAGCTGGCCCTCTCTCTGCTCTTGAAGCTTCTGGCACTCTCCAAAGTTCACTAGAACAATCTATCGACACAATCTCGCCTCTCTCGCTTCCACCTTAAAATAAAAGAAAATCTAAGAGCAAGGCTAAACTATCTAAGGAAAATTCTCTAACTTTCCGAACTCCTCTTCTGAAGGTTGCCTTCAGTATTTATAGAGCTTTGGGGTGAAAGGTGGTTTCTCTCTTATGATTGCACAGATGGGATGACTTTAACTCTTTGACTGATGCACTAAATATTTATCACCGAAAAGCTGAGTGTACTTGTTATCATTAGTGGCTTGTTAATTTAATTCAGATTTGACCATCATTAGCTTTCTGTCCCATCGTGATTAATTATGCCTTTCACCCAGATACGCCCACCAAGTTACGCCGGCTCTATGCGGCAATCCTTCTTGAACAGATGTTTGCGAGTACAAATCACCACAAAGCCTTGCGGTAATGCTGCGCTCGACCATTGGTTTCTTGTGATCGTGCTTTCCGCCTTGCGTCAACGCATATTCTGCAAAAAAATAAAAAAATTAACTGTTTCCATGCGATGAACTTAATAACGTGCATTTCTGCCCGTTATCAGTAACTGTGCCTTGTATATTATGATGGTCATGCTCCCACTCGGTGTCATTCAAAGTACTTGAGAGAGACATTTTTTTGTCTCAAAATGTAAGTGTAATCTAGCCGCAGTATGTTTATTCGATTGTTAAATGTACACTAACCATCTTACTAGGTTGGATCCTTAAAGTCAAAGAGGTATTGTCATGTTCGATGCTGAGAAGGAGTTTCGGGACACCCCAATTGATAGACAGGTTGTAAGACAAGTACACTCTGACACCGAGAGTTCAGAGAGCTCTAGTAGTTCAGAGAGTGGTAGTAGTTCAGACGATAGTTCTGAAAGTGGGGAAGGTGATAAGTAGGATAATTCAAAAGGTGGAGTAAGGGACGACAAATCTAATAAGGACATGAACATCCACCAGCCTGCTTACACTCCCAGCGAGGACATGTTTCATGAAGAGATGGTGGATGATGTACGTTCTGAGCCTGAGAAGGAGCGTTCTGTCCCTGAGGAGGATCATTCTGAGCTTGAGGTTTCGGGCTGCAGGTAGGGAGCCGATGTTGATCCTTTTGTATATTTATACCTGTAGAGTATTGACAGCTCAATATCAAGCTTGGATGGTCGTGTATCAAAGCTCAAGACGGACATGAGAGACATCAAAGCACAATTATCAACCATTTTGTCTCTATTACAGTCTATGAAGGGTTCCACGGTGTTTAAGGCCACGAGGTCCCCTACTCCACAGGTAGGCCACGATGCCACCATGTCACCCATCCTGACTCTATCTCGGTCACCCCACCCAACCTGTACCTAGGTCACCTACCCCACCTCCACCTAGGTTACCTACCCCACCTCTACCTAAGTCACCTATCCCACCTCTACCTAGGTCACCTACCTCACCTATACAAACTGACACTATACATCTCAATTCATTTGTACAGCCTAAGGAGTATGAGGTTCCACCTTTTGAGAAACACTCTGACACCATATATCTTGATTCACAGGTATGATCATTATGTGATTCAAAAATCTCTTTCTTCATATTTGTTATCTAACATGTTCACCATTTTGTTATATTTTTGTAGGTTATGGTCGAGAGTTGAAAAACAACTCGTAAGAGAAAGGCTATTGATAAATACACACCTTTAGTTGAATCAAAGAAGAAAATAACAAGACAAAAGGAAATTGAGGTTCAACTTCCTTTGAACTATCCGAATATTAAGTACCCTCTCCCTAGGGTACCTACGACACAGTTTACAACTACGATTCAGTACTTCTTGGAGCATGAGGTTTCAGTTGTTGTATTCATGGAAATGATGAACTGGATTGCTGATAAGAATACGGACAATGAGGTTCGAGAAAATGCATTTCGACCATTGTCCAAGTCCTTTTTCCAGGAGTTGACCCAACCAAGTTACTGGGTTGAGTGTGACCTAAGTTTATGATCCTTGTCCTTTTTACCAAGTATATATAGTGAACTCTACTCTCCTAACATATATCTTGTTCTGGAGGAAGACCCTAAATATCCTTCTTCAGTTCGTAAAAGATAAATTCTATAGGAATAAAAAATGTGTATGAATAGATTCACCATCCTGCCAATTGGAATAATGGTAATCATTTACTGCACTTTTGAATAGGACTACGTTGGTTAACTATTATGTGTTTTTAATGTTCATTTTGTTGTGTAAAGTCACTTTAATGTTCGAGATGAGGTCTACAAACATATTATGGAAGTATCATCTCATCCACGAGATAGTGCATTGAGGGGACGTGATAGTCACAAAGATTGCTTCAGAGCACAAAGTTGCTGACCCATTTATGAAGGCTCTCACGGCTATAGTTTTTTAGGGTCACCTTCAGAGCATGGGTCTACGAGACCGCTCGTGGCAGACTAGGTCAAATGGGAGATTTTTGTACTGGGCCTTAGTGCCCTAGTTTATTGTTTTGTACTTCTTGTTATGTACACCCCACTCGCTTTAAGACAAGTGGGAGATTATTGAGGTTGATGCCTTAAACTCTCGTTGGGTCCTATAGTTTGCAAACATCTGTATTGAACAAACGTTTGTGATGTAATAATATGAGATATTTTCTTCACTGTTGTCTATGGAACATGAGATGTGTTATTTGCATTTACCACAAACCAATAAACTAAGATCCATGATTATCGTTGTAACTTAAGCATGCATGTGGAGACATACAAGTGGATCATGCCTTAAGTGATAACCTATTTGTAGGGTATGGATATAGGAGGGAAACCTTATCCTGGTAACACTACGGATGCGGCCACCTTTATAGATAGTTACAAGTGTTGTGACGTGCTACAGATGGTCTGATCCTGATCATTCATGTGGAGACATGCGAGCGGGGGTGTCCTATATAAAGGAATTTGTATAAGACCGGACCATGAGGTGTATAGTCTCGTTATATAACGCTATTCATGACAGAGACTTCACTTCACTAGGATGACCATAGGTAACATGACCTTAATCCTGAGTGAGTTGGGAACTCCTACCTTTGAGGGCGGTCTTTTGATTTGCATGAGTGTAAGCGGCCAGATTGGCGACTCAAACCTACCATTTTGGGGATTCGTCTGATTGGGGAACTGGAAACTTAGCTATACAAGATGGAATTCTCTCCTTCCCTGAAGTAGGGGTAAGTAGATAGATTGCTCTCTTAAGGGAAGATCCGGGGCTTGAACGACGTGGCAGCACATACCTTCTCAAGGCCCGAGAGGTGTGACTCATAGTAGAACTATAATGTATTGTTCATTAGAGGGATCAGTGGTACTTAAGGAGTTAGATGTAACTACAAGGGCAAAACGGTAAACTGGCCCAGCTATACTTACGAGCATCTGTGAAGGGTTATCATAATGTTGATTGGTTATATCCGATGGACACAGAAATATATATGTAGTGAGAAGAATGTAGTTGTCGGTCTTTAGTGGAGTGCTCTGCAATTACAGATGATGGATTTCGTGACTAAAGAGTTTAGTCAACTATTCACGTACCGTTGGACCTTTGAACTATAGATCCATAAGGTTCCTTTGGTAGCTTAATGGATTAAAGTTGAGAATCAGTTTTTTGGGTCAGTTTGAAGTGTTCAAATTGACAAGAGAGGGTTTGATTATATATGAGATACATTAATTGGAGGAAAATTATATAAATATGATTTATATCAAGTAAAGGAGAAAAGGACTATGGTTTCAAACTATAGGTATAAATATAATATGATAAGTTAGTTATTATATTTATTTATAATTAAAACAATTATGAGATAATTGTTGGTAGTTTCTCCTTAATTGTGCGTGGAAATGGGAGGTTATATTCAATTTTCATAACTGAAGGATAAAATGAAAAATGTTTTCATTTTGTAAGGATCACTTCATTTGAGTATACTGCCTATCGTTTAGCTCACGAGAGACACAAGACAGCTTCAAGTGTTTGTTTAAACGATCGTGTATATGCGCCATTATCTAAACGATCGTATATCTTTTTCCTAAACAATCACATGGCTAGCAAGATTCATTAAACGATCGTGTAAACGATCGAGCTATTTTTTTCCTAAACGATCGTGTTCCTGCTGACTTTTACTAAACAATCAAGCACAAAGTCTATACGATATACACTATATTCTCCCACTTGCATAGTCATTAAGTTCGATCGTTGTTTTCTCCTTCCCTCTACCAAATCCAACAGAGCCCACACCTCATAGATTCTCACTCTGAGAATATCAAGGTTACTGAGTGGTGGTATCCGAGAGGCTGCTTGTTAGTGGAGAAGGTTGTTCGTGATTAACTAGACAATCCACTAGACGATTGGGTTAGTGTTCTAAGCGACAACAAGAGGTTGTTGTTCCATACTCTATGAGAGCGAGAGAAAGTTAGAAGAAACGTTCTTCAAAGATATTTCTCTCGTCCCCCTTGTATTTTTTTATGAAAGCATGCCGTAATTTGTTAGAAAATGCATAATTGGCTTGTATATTTGTGAATGCTTGTAATTCTGTCATAATGAATTTGAAATGATCTTGCTTTCGCTCAGGGTTCTCTTTGATAAGAGTTCTTTCATTAAGAACAAGTCAGTATTGCATGCTGCCATAGCATTAGGGGAAGAGACGTATCTAGATTATGTCATGGGTAAATTCGACGTCAGTGGTCAGATGTGGACTTCGTGTATATGACAACAAACATTGATCAATGTTGGATGTTGATTGCATTTGATCTAAATAGAGGCCGGTTGTTTGTATTTGATTCACTATCGTCCATGAATCGAAGAAGAACCTGGAGTCTTGCCTTGAACCATTGACTTACACCCTACCATCGCTTCTTCACTACTGTGACTTCAAACATTGGAAGCCGGACATAGAAACGTCACATTGGAAAATATCCCAACCTACTGCTACGAACACACAACACGGGTCACTATTTGTGGAATATTTGTAGTAAAATTCTTAGAGCATTTGGTGACGGGTAGTTCCCCTTCTGTAATCATTCAAGAGAAGATGAGTGACTATAGGATGCAGTTAACATGTCAGTTGTGGACGAACACTCCATATTATTGATGTACATGTATATTATGTATATTATTGATGTAATTTTACTAACATGTTCTTTGAATTGTCAGTATAGAACTAACATGAATAGACAAACTTGATTAAATTCTAGAAAGGTTCATGACAACCACTTGATTAAATTTAGCGAGATTAACGAGATATTTCCACAAAGAGCGAGACATTTCCAGAGATTCGTGAATAGACAAACTTGAGTAAAGTTGTATAAGTGATAGCGAGATTAACGAAACATTTCCAGAGATTCGTGAATAGACAAACTTGAGTAAAGTTGTGTAAGCGATAGTGAGATTAACAAGAGTGAGATCCAAAGAGAGCGAGACATTTCCAAAAAGATTTGTGAATGTCTAAAGAGAAAAAAATATACATTTGAAATTGACAAGTCTGACTATGTACATTGAGCATTACAAGTGGCACATAGAAAATCACACTCGACCGACATTTGAATCATTTGGATTTAATTCAGTAGGTCGCCTGGTCGTGAGCGGTTTAATGCAGTTTTGTCAATTATGCCCATAGTTCCCACACCTACCACATTTTATTTGTCTGTGGTGTTTTCCTCTTGATGGTATTCCTCGTACTCTTCGTCACCCGACCTGTACCACTCTTCTAGAAGGTGCAATATTCTTTTCCACATATCAAGAAGGTCTCTTCCATTCAGATATGTGACCGAGTGGATTTACAGGCTCTCCATAAGCAGTTATGAGGGAGTCAGCACTATAAAATTGACTGCATACACCTCGAATGGGGATGTTTCATTCTCGCGCAGCCATAATTGCATGCGAACATAGGATACCGAGTGAGTCAAATTCCTTGCACGTGCATTCTTTCGTATAGAGATTCACAATACCGTCCAATCGATTGTCCCGTACATGGATCCTATAACAATTAATCGACTCAACTCAATATCGTCTGCCCTTGTCACACTCACTTGCTAATCAGTTTTCACAGTAGTCCGAGTGTGACGTCGTTCGAGATGCCC